>NC_053023.1:115919983-116016195 GCF_003073215.2 Triticum urartu | reverse complement strand
GGTCCAATTTCTTCTAAGTCCCTAAACTTTATCATCCTAGTGCATACTTTGCCCTGCTGTAAGTTCTTGTGTGATTCCCCGTTTCATGCGTGCGATATATCAAAATGTTCATCATGATGTGCTCTTAATTTCATTCCATTGTGACCTCCTTGTTTGAGTCCATCTTGATGCCCAAATCTTTGATGCAAGAGTGCTATAAATTGTTAGGTGCTGGTTCTTAGCAGAGTATGAGCATTTGTCATTATTGCTACAATTGTTGTGTGCTGCATAAGGCCATGAGCTCTACTTGTATTTTGTTCTATGCCATTCCATCTTTACAGGGGTGTATGCCATATATTTTGTGATCTTTGTAGTGAATAGCACAAGCATGCAAAGTAGCCTTCATGATATTGTTGATTTCAGGATCTCAGGATTTTGGCTAAGTCATTTCCCTGTTGTTATTTTTATGCCATGTATTCATGTTGCTACAGAGAGATCCATACTTTGTTTGAGTATCTTCAGTAAGGATGTTTTGGGCATATGGTTGTGCTCTATCCATACATGCCCCTATTTGCAATTAAGGACTGTTCCAGCATGTCTTAATCCTAATCTACTTTTGCTATAATATGTTCCTGGCAGATTGTTTACATGTTAATCAATTTTGCCATGGTTGAATGCATTCTATGAGCTTGTTCTTTCCATGGTTATCTTCATGAACATGTCTTCTTGCTGGTAGTATGCTTAGCTTGTGATGCAATGCCTTGTGATGAGTGAATAGAGCTCGCAAAGATGCCTTCATAATTCAGTTTTCATCATGCCCAGTTTTCTGCCAAGTCTGAATCTATTAACGGAACTTGCTATGTTTATATGGGTGCCATCATATTTTCTGTGCCCTTTTGACTCATGGTCAGTAAGGGACTTCTGTTCTAAGCTTGGAGTAGATTCATGCCATGCCTTGTTTTTCTATCATCTGTTCCTTTAGCATGTTGTTTTCTTGCTCTAAACATGGCTTCCTGATGTTAATTCTAGGCATGTTAGTATTTTCACTAAGTCTGTGATGCTGATATCTTTTGCACTTTTGCCATGCTTCTTTGAACCTACTCTTGTGTAATTTAGCCGTAGCTCAATGTTCATATTTCGTCAAGCTTCCTGAGTAAGCCATGAATAGTCGCCTGAGGTCGGACTCCGAGCATGCAAGCCGTGAAGTCATCTTGCTCAAAGGGAGATCCGTCTTCCTTCACGGTAGGATATCCTCTGGCCACGTCCGCCGGGTCTAGATCTGGCACCCAAGCCTTGGAGCGGCTCAGGCCAGTCAAAGCTTCGGCTCTCGTACAGGAGCGCTTCACTTCTTGAAATCTGGCGGGTAGGATTGACACTTTCTTTAAGACGTCACTGAGCCGGTTGGGTCCTTGATTGGCAGGAGAGATGGCGGCAAGTGCCCGTTGTGTGCCAATGTACAGTTGCTCCACTAAGGTATACACTGCCTTTAGTTTAATCACATGATCTTGGCTCAGATTCTTGCTTCGTGGGCCTGCACATATTTTATAAACAAAGTCAGCTGGCGGCTTATATTCCAGATCAGCAAAAAGTACAAAAGATCTAAGACAGTCGGCTTACCAAATATGGCGGCCACCATTTGAGACACCCGACCCTTTAAACCGTTCAGCTCTGTTGAAACCTCTTCAAGGGCTGCTTCGGCCTTCTCGGCGCATTGTGTCAGAAGCATTTTTTCCTCTGCCCAGGTTTCCTTCTTGGCAGTGAAGCTGGTCTTTAAATTTTCCATCTCAGAGAGACTTACTTGCAATTTGGTGTTAGCAGACTTGATTTCTGCCTCCTGACCCGCTAGCCGGGTGTTTGCATCAGTCAGTTGCGAGCTCAGTTCAGATAAGGCATTCTGCAAAAAAACGTACCCAGATGAGTCAAGATTTTACTTAAGGTTCAAAATTCAAGATTCAAGTCTCAAGTACTTTACAAAAACCACTTGACACTTGGGGGCTAATGTATGCCAAAACATTTTCTTATGACTCTAAAGACATACTTTAAGTCCCAAGTACTTTACAAAGTAACATCACTTGGCACTTGGGGGCTAATGTATGCTATTCAGCAAGTTTCTCAAGGTTAAGCCGGATTATGAAGTTCTTTGAATACGGTATAAGACAATTTAAAGTACCGGCTCATTTATGATCAAATGAACCGGCCCTTGGGGACTACAAGGGAAGCTTTGTTCTATTTTATTGAACTCAAGAAAAGTTTCAAAGGTAAAAGTCTTGGACCATATTATAAAGTATACAAATCATTCCGGTTCTCTCATAATCTAAAGACTTGGGGGCTGGCGGAATATAGATAAGCCAGAAGAACATACCTCGTATTTCAGCTACAACTGTTTGACCATTTCGATCTCTGAGTCGCGACTGGAGCGCACATGGCTGAGATAGCCGGATAAAATATCATTGGCATTCAGATGATCATAATGTGCAACATCAAAGCGCACTTTCTATCTCTCCAATGCCTCTTGTTTCGCCGTGTGGTGAGCGAACACAGTTGGATTCCCCGGCTCAACAAAGCGGCTCCCGGTGATCAAAACGTCTTGCGTAGACGGTGATGGCGGGTTGGCTGAGCTTGATGGTCCAGTTGCGGAAGGATTCACGGTGGTGTCATCGAACGATGGCTGAGGAGGATTTTCTTCTGCATTGATAGGCGGGTCTTCTGGAGTTTCAATTAATGGAGGAGAAGGTGGCCTTGCTGGTTCAGGAGCAAGGACTGGAGGGTCTTCCGCCGATTTAGTCACCTTGGCCTTCTTAGACTTACCTTAGCCACTATGTGAAAGATTATACAGTATAAAGAGACAATTTGAAAAGCACAGAAGACAAAGGATTTTTCCTTACCTAGGGGCAGTCTTGAAGGCCGGAAACTGGGTTTGAGACGAGTCGCCAGAAGAGCTAGACATCCATTAACAGAAAGTCGAAGACAAAGAAATAAACCTCATTCTGGCATTTTTGGGGAGTTTGTTGAAGAACAATAGTCGGTCGGGTTGTCTTCGGTCCAGGCTTGACGGCGGCTCTCATGTTGCTGCTTTTTGAAAATAAAGTGAGGGTCCAGATAAGCCAAAGGGTATGAAATCCTTACTTTCCGGGTTACGACTCGAAGTTTCTGTCTTGGCAAATGGGCTGAGTCGGAGGAAATAGTTACCTCTTCCTCCACGGCCTGACTGGCCCCAGTGTCATCCTGGTAATAATCAGTGTTAATAAGATTATTAAAAAGTTGGACAAGGGAGTCAAGGGCTACCTCTGACTCAGAAGTATCGTCGAGTTTCATCATATCTTCAGTGGTGCTCTTCTTCTTCTTTTTGGACCTCCGGATCGTTTTCTTGGCATTTATGGCGGCGACTCTTGCTTTCTTGGCAGCTTCGTGGTCATATTTAACTTTTTAGAAATCAGATTTGGCCTGCAGACAGGTAAAAACAAAATGAAAGGTTAGACAAGTATTAAACAATACGGCTAGGAAAAATACAAAGGAGAGAGATCAAAGTGTCCTTACTTCTGGCACCGGGTTAAGCTTGCAGAAGGGGTTTAACCCGACGATACTGCAGTCTTCGTATTTTCCGTACACCAGAAGGGTTGACATTGAAACAATATCTTCTTTTGTTAGTTGAACGGAGCTGTGATGTAGAGAGTCATCAGGGCCTCCACCGTACCCGTACATCAATTTTGACCGACGGCTTAGAGGGATAACCCTCCATGAGATCCAGCAGCGGGTCAGATCAACTCCGGTTAAGGTGTTTCCTAATAAGGCATTAATCCTATTTATTGATGGGATCAGCTTCTTGCATTCGACAGCAGTAAGCTTTTCAGGGAGCGTGAACTTGGAATCAAGACGTTCGGGGCGATAACTCGGCAGTGGCTTCTCGTTTGCTGGTGAAATGTCTTGACAATAGAGCCAAGTATGATTCTAGTCTGTTGGATGACTCGGCAAGACTATGAGGGGGAAGAGAGCGCCCTGCCGGCGCTGAATTTAGATGCCTCCAAGCTCCAAGCTAAGGTCGTTGGTGCACTCGTTCTGCCAGTTAAGATAAAAATATTCTCTAAACAGCTCCACGGTCAGCTCTTCTTGAAGATACACCTCACAGAGCACTTGAAAGTTAGATATGTTAGAAATGGAATTGTGCCCGATATCTTGAGGGTGGAATTTGAAAAAGTGGAGGACCTCTCTGAAGAACTTTGAGCCGGGCGGTGAGAAGCCACGGTTCATATGGTTAGTAAAAACAATCACTTTGCCGTCTCTTGGATTGGGCCATTCTTCGTCCGGGTTAGGGGCACGGTAAGACATGACATCTTTTCCTGGCAAAAATCCTATGGTGAAGAACTCCTTCAAACTTTCCTCAGTTATGGTTGAGGGAACCTAGGTTCCAGATGGTCGGCGCTTTTGATGGCATGATGATCAAAAGACAAAACTGAAAAGAAAGTAGCATGTCGGTTCAATTCAATGGTGAAATTAACAGTTAAGTGATGATGATGCAAATAAGTAATGGCGGCTTAAGTAAGGGCTAATGTCATATAAGGGAAAAGTAAGCCGGCGTATTAAGCCGCCATGACTACGGACATTTGAAGGAAATCAGAGACATAATTGGCTAAGTGTGGAAGCAAACAAGTTTCCTAATTTCTTGATATTATTCTGGATCAAAGGGTCGTTCAAAATGGAAGAAGTCTAGACCTAAAAATTTAACCCAGAGCTCTACTTAGGCCTTTTGAACCAGAGAAAAGGATCTGTTGGTATCGAAGATGGGCACAAAACAACTCTCGCATGAGCACATGTTCTCTTTGAATCAAGAAGAAGCCGTAGTGGAAGAACTACAAGGGAACCATGATGAACTGCGAAGAACACGCAGAAACCTAGAAACCCTAATGCGGATCTGAGGAGCGGGAAGGGGAGTACTCACAACCACGGATCTTCTGCGGAGATCACCGCCGTTATCTAGACCGATTCGGGTTGATGCAGCAGCCAAGGTCGACGGAGATGGAGGTGAAGCGCGACGGCTGTGAAGCTCGAGCAGCAGGAGGGTTGCGAGAGGAAGAAGATGGAGAGAGAGAAGAATGAGGAAGGACGAGGCATAACTATTTATAAGGGAAAAGGTGAACAGACGGGCGCAAAAATCGAAGAAGAGTTGAATAATGGTTATCTAACTAGATGGACGCCTCGATTCTCAGAAGGCATTAAAGATGAAGATTCGTTGAGAGATGACGTCATAAAAGCTTTTTGTGTTTTCAAAAGATGACGTCATGGCGGGTTACAAAAAAACATTCTGCGAGGATAAGAAGATGGATTTTTTCTAAGTGTTGAAGATTGACAAAGAACAAAGTTCAAATTCAACCTGGGGCCTAATGTTGGGGATATAGCTATCAGCTGTGACCCGCCCAGGAGGGGCCGGGTCAGCCCCAATGGCGGGTTACAAAGGAAGCCCAGTAAACATTAAGATGATAGTTTATCAAATCTTATAGAAGGCCTAGAAGGCCTAGAAGCGGCTTAAGGCCCAATATTGTAAACCGCCGTATGTAAGGAAAGACTTGTAAAGAAAGGCATGTAAAAGAAGTCACCGAGCCGGACACAATTTATGAGCTGGCCGGGACTCTGTTGGCCACCAGGCGTCAACCCGTGTATATAAGGGGACGAACCGGTGGCGGCTTAGGGCAAGAAACAAGAGATCAATAACCAAGCCGGCGAGTTAATCCTCTTGGTGATCGAAACCCCTAGCAATACCAACACAACTTGACGTAAGCTTTCACCTTCATCATAAGGGGCTGAACTAGTATAAAACCTCTCATGTCCTTTGTCCCGATTAACCCCTTTAAGCTTCCAAGTTGCGATAGACCTACGACTAAGTCCTCTCGCTAGGAAATCTGCCATGACAATTCCATGACACCTTGGGTTTTGTGGACTCAAGGGTCATCTTTATTTTAAACCCCCGGGCCAGTACTCCTCTGGGTGTTGGTCCAACCTGTGAGCAGCCGGTGGACACCAGGGGCAACTCTGGGTTGGCCTACCAGAATCTTGGAAAATCCGGTGTGCCCTGAGAATGAGATATGTGCAGCTCCTATCGGGATTTTTCAGCACATTCAGGTGGCTTTGCTGGTCTTGTTTTACCATTGTCGAAATGTCTTGTCACCGGGATTCCGAGTCTGATCAGGTCTTCCTGGGAGAAGGAATATCCTTCGTTGACCGTGAGAGCTTGTGATGGGCTAAGTTGGGACACCCCTGTAAGGTTTTGAACTTTTGAAAGCCGTGCCCGCGTTTATGGGCAGATGGGAATTTTTTAATGTCCGGTTGTAGAAAAATTGACACTTAATCTTATTAAAATGAATCAACCGCGTGTGTAGCCATGATGGTCTATTTCAGGCGGAGTCCGGGAAGAGAACACGGTCTCGTGTTATGCTTGAACGTAAGTAGCTTCAGGATCACTTCTTGATCAATATTAGCTTCTCGACCGTGCTTTGCTTATCTTCTCGCTCTCTTTTTCGTAAGTTAGCCACCATATATGCTACTGCTTGCTGTAGCTCCATCTCACTACCTTTCCTACCCATAAGCTTAAATAGTCTTGATCGCGAGGGTGTGAGATTACTGAATCCCCGTGACTCATAGATTACTTCCAAACAGATGCAGGTGCCGATGATGCCAGTACAGGGGACGCTACCGAACTCAAGTGGGAGTTCGACGAGGATTCGGGCCGTTACTATGTGTCTTTTCCGGATGATCAGTAGAGGAGCCCAGTTGGGGCGATCGGGGATCTAGCATTTGGGGTTGTCTTTATTTATTTTGGTTCCGTAGTCGGACCTTGATTGTTTTCTGGATGATGTATGATATATTTATGTATTGTGTGAAGTGGCGATTGTAAGCCAACTCTTTATCCCTTTCTTATTCAGTACATGGGATGTGTAAAGATTACCCCTCTTGCGACATGCCTACTATGCGGTTATGCCTCTAAGTCGTGCTCCGACACATGGGAGATATAGCCGCATCGTGGGTGTTACAAGCCACTAGTGAAACATATGGCCCCTGGATCTATTTTCCATCATATTAATCTTCCGTCAACAAGCTATTTCCTTTTCCATTTATTTTGCTTTCTTTACTTTGCATCCTTATCATAAAAATACCAAAAATATTATCTTATTATATCTATCAGATCTCACTTTCGTAAGTGACCGTGAAGGGATTGACAACCCCTTTATTGCGTTGGTTGCGAGGATTTTATTTGTTTGTGTAGGTGCGAGGGACTCGCGTGTGGCCTCCTACTGGATTGATACCTTGGTTCTCAAAAACTGAGGGAAATACTTACGCTACTTTGTTGCATCACCCTTTCCTCTTCAAGGGAAAACCAACGCAATGCTCAAGAGGTAGCAGGGGCGCACGTTGAAGCACGCCTCTAAGTGGTACTCAAGCACCTCCCTGGTCACACTAGTCAAATCAGACTCTATCCAGGTGGAAGCCCCCCATCCTACCTAGATGGAGGCGCCGAGCGTGCCTTCCTATGTGGGAGGTAGGCAAGCCGCAACGGCGAGCATGGCGTGCCGAGGTGTCTCTAGTTGGTGCTTTCTTTGCCTCAGGGTCACCCTTAGGAA
Source organism: Triticum urartu (assembly GCF_003073215.2). Taxonomy (NCBI): domain Eukaryota; kingdom Viridiplantae; phylum Streptophyta; class Magnoliopsida; order Poales; family Poaceae; genus Triticum; species Triticum urartu. The sequence continues at coordinate 116,008,606 of NC_053023.1, read as the reverse complement.
GAAGCCGCTTCTTCTTCGTGGGGGCGGCCCGGTATGCATGCTCAAGGGAGCAAACTACATTTTTCTCGTCACAAGCGATGGCGATCGTCGCTGCATCCTGGCATCTTGAGGACATTGTAGCCATGGTGCGTTGCCACCATGAACTTGGCGAGGGTAGGGTACCCCAGGATGGCATTGTACGGGAGGCCAATATGGGCCATGTCGAAGTCGATGAGCTTGGTGTGGTAGTTGTCACGGGTGCCGAACGTGGTGGGGAGGCGCACCTGCCCCAGGGGAGTGGTGGAGCTGTCAGTCACCCCTGAGAAGGGCCTGGTGGGCGTCAGCTGGTTGTAGGGTACTTGGAGCATTTCGAAGGTTGTGATGGAGATCACATTGAGGCCATCACCTCCGTCAATGAGGGCCTTGGCCACGGAGATGTTGTTGATGGTGGGAGTGCATGATGTCTACTACGCAACATTATTCTTGTAGACACGTGTTGGGCCTCCAAGAGTAATGTTTTGTAGGACAGTAGCAATTTTCCCTCAAGTGGATGACCTAAGGTTTATCAATCTGTGGGAGGCATAGGATGAAGATGGTCTCTCTCAAACAACCCTGCAACCAAATAATAAAAAGTCTCTTGTGTCCCCAACACACCAAATACAATAGAAAATTGTATAGGTGCACTAGTTTGGCGAAGAGATGGTGATAAAAGTGTAGTAACGATAGTAGACATTGATTTTTGTAATAGTAATAATAAAAAACGGTACTGCAATGCTTGAAAATGAGGCCTAGGGTATGTACTTTCGCTAGTGCAATCTCTCAACAATGCTAATATAATTGATATAACCACCCCTCAAAGTGCGATGAAGAATCACTCCAAAGTTCCTACCTAGCAGATAACATAAGAAGAAATCGTTTGTAGGGTAAGAAACCACCTCGAAGCTATTTTTTCTGATCGATCTATCCAAGAGTTCGTACTAAAGTAACATCAAATAATTTCAGATTCATAATACTCAATCTAACACAAGAACTTCAAAGAGTGCCCCAAGATTTCTACCGGAGAAACAAAAGACGAGAACGTGCATCAACCCCTATGTATAGATTACCCCCAATGTCACCTCGGGAATCCACGACTTGAGTGCCAAAACACATAGCAAGTGAATCAATATGATACCCCATTGTCACCATGAGTATTCATATACAAGACATATATCAAGTGCTCTCAAATCCATAAAAGTATTCAATCCAATAACAACGAAATCTAGAAGGGAAAAACTCAATTCATCACAAGATAGAGAGGGGAAAACATCATATGATCCGACTATATTAGCAAAGCCCACGATACATCAAGATCGTGACATCTCAAGAACATAAGAGAGAGAGAGAGAGAGATTAAACACATATCTACTGGTACAAACCCACGGCCCCGAGGGTGGACTACTCCCTCCTCATCGTGGTGGCCGTTGGGATGATGAAGATGGCAATCGGTGATGATTCCCCCTCCGGCAGGGTGCCGGAACAGGGTCTAGATTGGTTTTTGGTGGCTACAGAGCCTTGCGGCGTCGGAACTTCTGATCTACGTTAACCCCCGAGGGTTTTTGGAATATTTGGAATTTTATAGGGCAAAGAGGGGGTGCAGGAGGCCACCGAGGTGGGCATAACCCACTTGGGCGCGCCTGGGCTCCCAGACGTGCCCTGGTGGGTTGTGCCCCCCTCGGGGCACCCCCGAGGTGCTGCTCTAGCCCATCCTGGGTGTTCTGGTCCATAAAATTCTCCAAAAAGTTTTGCGGTGTTTGGACTCCGTTTGATATTGAGTTTCCCCGATGTAAAAAACAAGCAGAAAACAGCAACTGGTACTGGCACTGGGTCAATAGGTTAGTCCCAAAAAATGATATAAAGTTACTATAAAATGATTGTAAAACATCCAAGAAAGATAATATATTAGCATGAATACTTCATAAATTATAGATACATTGGAGACATATCAGCATCCCTGAGCTTAATTCCTACTCATCCTCGAGTAGGTAAATGATAAAAGAAATAATTTATGAAGTGTGAATGCTAGCAAAGTGCACAAGTTTGATCAATGACAATTTCAATCACTCTTCCTAGCATCATAACAGCTATTCTTTCTCATAAAGTTCCCTTATGTTAAAGTAGCAACCAATTCACATGTTAAGGTTCAAACAATGAATTCTCTTGAAACTCAACAACCTATGTTCTCAGTCATCAAGTTATTGCAATTCAACTTATTCAACAGAGTTTAAGTAAGAGCTCCACATACTCAACCATCGTATAGTATTCTATGATTGCTAACACTCACCGTATACACAGGAGCAAAACGTTTCAACCCGACACATAGAAAGATAGGGGCTTATTGTTTTGCCTCCCAACAGCCTCTTTCCACAGGAGATGCCTACATTTGACACCCATCCTGCGACGTGTCAAGCAAACATGTGTGGAGCTGGCGAGATAGCGCGACAAGGCTTGCCGGGCGACCGACGATGTGACGTTGAGTGGTGCATTTAATACGCCCCTGTCAGCTTGCAGAGTTAGGTATGATAGCACTGTTTGCTATCTTATCAATGCATAATGACCACTTTCCCATTGTGGTGACCCCATTATCTATAAAAGGAGGCCCATGGCAACCCTAGAAAGGGTTAGAGTGTAACTCACACCTCCATACGCACGTAGCCACTGCCAGCCTAAGGCAGTCCCTGCCGGGCAAGTGTACTATGCTCCACGACCACCTTTACACCATAAATCCACCAAAGCAGGAGTAGGTTTTTATGCCTCACGGCAGCCCAAACCTTAAATTGTGTGTGTTATCTATGCCGTGTTGCCCCATGCTCGTCTGTTCTTTGCGCAACATGACCTCCCCCCGCCGAACCAACAAGGGGCCTCTGGTCCCATAGGTGGTCGCGGTTTCCCTGGACATCTTTCACGCGCCAGGTAGGGGGATCGCTTGCACGAACATGAATGTGTGTGCAACACGTCATCTTCATCACCGTCTCCACCTTCGATGGCGCCATCGACCATGGCGCCCAAGAAGAAACCCGGTGATACGTCTCCAACATATCTATAATTTTTTATTGTTCCATGCTATTATATTATCAATCTTGGACAATTTATAATCATTTTATAGTCATCTAATATCATTTTTTGGTACTAAACTATTGACATAGTGCCAAGTGCCATTTACTATTTTCTGGATGTTTTCTACATCGCAGATAATCAATACCAAATGGAGTCCAAATGCAACTAAACATTATGAAGGTTTTTTATGGACCAGAAGACACCTAATGGACCAAGGCAGTGCCTGGGGTGTGCTCCAAGGGGAGCACAACCCACCAGGGCCCGCCAGGAGGCCTAGGCGCGGCCTGGTGGGTTGTGCCCAGCTCGGGTGCCCCCAGACCACCTCTTTGCTCTATAAATACCCCAATATTCCAGAAACCGTAGGGGAGTTGACAAAAATCAATTCCAGCTGCCACAGAGTCCAGAACCACCAGATCCAATCTAGACACCATCATGGAGGGGTTCACCAGTTCCATTGGTGCCTCTCCGATGATGCATGAGTAGTTCTTTGTAGACCTTCGGGTCCGTAGTTAGTAGCTAGAAGGCTTCCTCTCTCTCATTTGATTATCAGTACAATGGTCTCTTGCAGATCCATATGATGTAACTCTTTTTGCGGTGTGTTTGTTGGGATCGGGTTAACTTTGAGTTTAGGGTCATATCTATTTTTTATATCCATGAAAGTTATTTGAGTTTCTTTGATCTCTTATATGCATGATTTCTTATAGACTCATATTTCTTCTCCGATATTTGGGTTTTGTTTGGCCAACCTGATCTATTTATCTTGCAAGTAGTCGGTTCGATCTTACGGTGCTTGATCCGAGTGACAGAAGGGGAACCAACCCGTATGTATCTTTTCTACTAAGAATAAAACGATGGGGTCTATCTCTACATAGATAGATCTTGTCTACATCATGTCATCATTCTTATTGCATTACCCCGTTTCTCCATGAACTTAATACACTAGATGCATGCTGGATAGCAGTCAATGTGTGGAATAATAGTAGTAGATGCAGGCAGGAGTTGGTCTACTAATCTTGGACGTGATTCCTATATATTGATCATTTCATGGATATCGTCATGATTATTTGAAGTTCTATCAATTGCCCAACAGTAATTTGTTTACCCACTGTTTGCCATTTTCTCAAGAGAAGCCACTAGTGAAACCTACGGCCCTTTGGTCTCTTTCTCATATTATTTGCCTTTGCCATCTATTTTATTTTCCTTTTATTTTTAGATCTACTAAACCAAAAATACAAAAATACCTTGCTGCAATTTATTTTATTTGGTGTTCGATCTATCAATATTTACAACTTTCTCCCGTCCACATGCAAATTTCTGGCGCCACAACCAGAAAGGGATTGACAACCCCTTTTACACGTCAGGTTGCGAGTATTTCACTGGTGCATGTCGGTCCTAAACAAATGGTTTTAACCCCTTCCCACGACGGCATTTGGAACCAGGTTGGGTGTGTGCGATAGGGTGTCCTTCCCACACGATCAAGAAATCGTCGGGGATAGGCCCTCCTGGGACCCAGGTTGGGACCATGTGCGATCAGGCGAGGCATCAAAACCCAATCATTTCCGTAGGTATGTACATCGCACACAGTAATCCGAGAAAATCATTTCCGTAGGTATGTACATCGCACACGGTAATCCGAGAAAATCATTTCCGGAGGTATGTACATCCCACATGGTAATCGGAGAAAATCATTTCCGTAGGTATGTACATCCCACACGGTGAATCCTAGAAAAACATTTCCGTTCGTATGTATATCACACATAGTCAATCCAAGGAATACGTTTCTGTTCTTATGTACATCCCACACAGTCAATCTAGGGAAAACGTTTCCGTTCGGACATACATCCCTGTTGGTTGAAACGACACCTATGGGGTCACTGGGATCCCTTCTATGGTTGGCGGGCGTGAGGTTGTGCGAAGAGTGGGTCTGACAGGAAGAACACGGATCATTTACCCAGGTTCGGGCCGTGAAGGTGCGTAATACCATTGTCCTGCTTTGGTGGATGTACTCGAGTGTTCTTGTGTTCTTGACCTAGCTATGGGGTGTAAATTTGCTCAAAAGAGCCCAATCCCCCTCCTGGTCACCTTGGGCTTCCTTTTAATAGGAAAAAGGGGTTGCCACAGTGGCACACAGGAGGTGGAAAGGTCTACAGTTGACAAGCCTATCCTTTGGGACCATTGAACAAACACATTTAATGCGTTGCCGACGTGCCTCCTTGCTTCATTGGAGACGCCAGGGAAGCACATCCCAGCTGTCGCGATGAGGCATCGTGGTGCCACGTTGGCTGGCTTCTGGGCTGGCACGGTGGTGGAGGCTTCATGAAGGGTCGCATGCCGCCACGCAGTTGCTTGCTGAGTCAGTGTAGAGGTCGTCGTCGCCACGCAGGTGCCTGCCTAGCTGGTTGAGCTAGCAGCTGCTTGGCGACGGTGGTGGAGTCTTGGCTGGCGCGGGCCTGGCAGTGGCCCTGCTGATGCCCTCGGCAAGGGTCTTGCCGGGGGCCCGGCAAGAGTCCTGCTGTGGCGTTGCAGTTGTCCCCGGCAAGGGTCTTGCCAAGGGTCTTGTGGATTTCCTCTGCTAGGATCCCGCAGAGGGTCACCGTCTTCTGGTCTTCATCTGATCTCACATTTTTATGATCTTGACGAAGATTTGCATGCCACCACAGAGGCGCCTCCCGAGCCTTGGTTCCAATGTAGTTGGTTGGGTTGGATTCTGTGGGCTCAAGGGTGGCTCACTCCGCTGGCATTGGGCAAGTTGCCCCGGCAAGGCTCTTGCCGGGGCTGTGGAGGCTGCAGAGGCAAGGATCTTGCCGAGTGAGTCCACTTCGCCCTCTTGCTCTCCCGCGCTTCTTGCCTTGGCGTTGCCTTTGTTGTCTCGTGTTTCAGCTTCCCTCTGGCTTCCCTCCTCTGCCGTACTAAGCGTGGCCGTGGCGTGCGGCTCTGACTGCCCGTGCACAAGTAAAGGGGTCAAAAGAAGAGCCCCTACTTTTGTACGCCGACAATCCCACACAGTTTTATGTGTAGGCTCGTGTTTGAAAGGTGTAACTATCACACACAGTCTCCCTCGGTTAACTGTTTACTTTTATCAACTATATCACACACGATTTGATGAAGAAAACGGTGTGGCATTGGGCTATCCATCGCAAGCGCTTTTACTCCTAGAACCGTTTGCAAAGATCCATGACACATTTAGCAGGTTTATAGTTTACAATTAATAATTCCAGTATTACGCAAATTCACATTTCATATCGAACAGATGTTTGCCAATTTCATATCAGTGACATAAATATATTATAACATCACAGTACGGTAGATACATGAAAACATCATAGTACAACATATAGCTAGTACAACTTCATAAGAACAATATATTCATTTGCCTAATCAAGATCATCCAGGCTCGTCTTATCCACCTCTACTTTGAGTTCAGTAAGAACCCGTTTTGCACGGGCCAACAGGGAAAGTGCCTCCTCCTTCGCCAACACCATCTTAGCAAAGTCTGATTAAAAAAATCTAAGCTCATTCTCCACCTTCAACTTTTTATCCCACATCTTGAAATATGCTTCAGCGTTGACAAGACTTTATCTAAGCCTACGTGTGTTCTCTTCCTCATACGTGCTCTACAGCTTCGTTAGGAACATCTTCAAAGACTGTGGCCACTCTTGATCAACCAACTCCAAGTAAGAACACTTCCGTTTATCATATAATATTTAAAACTAGATCAGTAACAATTGTAGGGTAAATGGGTTTATAGCAACATAGAAAATCACCAATGCTTCTTTTGAAAAACTGAAGAACCATGTTAATTATGAATTATCTTCTCAAAAAGATCAATGTGCAAATGAAATAATTGGTACTGAGACAACAACCAAATTCTGAAACATCAGAAGCTATAATTAATTACAATGACGCTACAGTTCTTACTCATGTGCAATAAATAACAAGTTGAACATTTTATGAGGAAGGTAAATATAACTGCAACAGCATAGCGACAGTGTTTGGATGACAGAAAATTGATACTGACAGGTGTGTACATGCACAAATTTAGTAACATAAAACTAATATCACTAAGGCCGTCCACCATGTATGCCAAAACTGGGGTAAAGGAAACTGTTCCTACATCTCGCACCGGTGCCCTGCACTGGCGAGCCGATGTAGCGGAAAAAAAATCAGCGACCTGGACTCCGGAGCACGTAGTTACTCCGATGCGCAGATCCTTCATGCCATGAAGATTTAGTATTTTACTGCTTGGCTTCTCGGATGTGTGGTCCAATGTTGGCAACACAAACTACTGAAGCAGTGCCAAATAATTTTCTAATGGCACCGCTGATGAGATGGCAACAATTTAAGATACTAGGTACAAGCTGTGACACTGTCGTAGGATGCGTTTGGTTGAAGGTGTGGTATGAATTGGTTGGGACCGTGACAATGTCTGAATCACATCTAACAAATGATTTGTAACAACGAAAGAGGGTCTAACCTTCTCTGCGCATGCCAGAAACATCCTCCCATGGTTCACAGAATCAAATGCAACTAGCTTCACGCATGGAGATTGATGGTAACAACGAGCAGATAGATCTTCAGCCACCTCACTGCATTCGTCGGCACTTATGGTGCTAGGGAGCTACAAGAGGAAGAAATGACTCAAATCTACCTCCGGGTAAAAATCCTTCATTCCAAGTCATAGCCCAAGAGAAAGAAGAGAGGCATACCCGGGTGGTGAAGGAGTAGTCGCCGAAGGAGGAACCGCTGGAGATGCCTTTGAAGAAGACCATGGCGACCCTGGCGGTATGATGTGACATGGTGATACGTCCATTTTGCATCATGCTTTTATATCAACATTTATTGCATTATGGGCTGTTATTACACATTCTATCACAATACTTATGCCTATTCTCTCTTATTTTACAAGGTTTACATGAAGAGCGAGAATGCCGGCAGCTGGGATTCTGGGCTGGAAAAGGAGCAAATATTAGAGACCTATTCTGCACAGCTCCAAAAGTCCTGAAACTTCACGGAAGACGTTTTCAGAATATATAAAAAATACTCAGCGGAAGAGATTCACCAGGGGGGCCACACCCTGCCCACGAGGGTGGGGGCGCGCCCTACCTCCCTAGGCACGCCCCCCTACCTTGTGGGCCCCCTGGTGGCCCTCCGGTGGCCACCTTCTACTATGTGAAGTATTTTGATGGGAAAAAATAGGACGCCATCTTCTCGGACGAAACTCCGCCGCCACAAGGCGGAACCTTGGCGGAACCAATCTAGGGCTTTGGGAGAGCTGTTCTGCCGAGGAAACTTCCCTCCGGGAGGGGGAAATCATCGCCATCGTCATCACCAAGACTCCTCTCATCGGGAGTGGGCAATCTCCATCAACATCTTCATCCGCACCATCTCCTCTCAAAACCCTAGTTCATCTCTTGTATCCAATTCTTGTCTCCAAGTCCGGGATTGGTGCTAGTAGGTTGCTACTAGTGTTAATTACTCCTTGTAGTTGATGCTAATTGGTTTAATTGGTGGAAGATCATATGTGCAGATCTTATATGCATATTAATACCCCTCTGATTATGAACATGTTTATGCTTTGTGAGTAGTTACTTTTGTTCCTGAGGACATGGGAGAAGTCTTGCTATTAGTAGTCATGTGAATTTGGTATTCATTCGATATTTTGATGAGATGTATGTTGTCTCTCCTCTAGTGGTGTTATGTGAACGTCGACTACATGACACTTCACCATTATTTGGGCCTAGAGGAAGGCATTGGGAAGTAATAAGTAGATGATGGGTTGCTAGAGTGACAGAAGCTTAAACCCTAGTTTATGCGTTGCTTTGTAAGGGGTTGATTTGGATCCATATGTTTTATGCTATGGTTAGGTTTACCTTAATACTTTTGTTGTAGTTGCGGATGCTTGCAATAGAGGTTAATCATAAGTGGGATGTGTGTCCAAGTAAGGACAGTACCCAAGCACCGGTCCACCCACATACCAAATTACCAAAGTACCGAACGCGAATCATATGAACGTGATGAAAACTTGCTTGACGATATTCCCATGTGTCCTCGGGACCGCTTTTCTCTATATAAGAGTTTGTCCAGGCTTGTCCTTTGCTACAAAAAGGATTGGGCCACCTTGTTGGACTTTATCTACTTTTGTTACTTGTTCCTCGTTACAAATTATCCTATCACAAAACTATTTGTTACCACTTATTTTAGTACTTGCAGAGAATACCTTGCCGGAAACCGCTTATCATTTCCTTCTGCTCCTCGTTGGGTTTGACACTATTACTTATCGAAAGGACTACGATAGGTCCCCTATACTTTTGGGTCATCAAGACTCTTTTCTGGCGCCGTTCCCGGGGAGTGAAGCGCCTCTGGTAGGTGGAATTTGGTAAGGAAAAATTTATATAGTGTGCTGAAATTTACTGTCACTTGTTACTATGGAAAGTAATCCTCTAAGGGGCTTGTTTGGGGTATCTTCACCCCGACCAGTAGAGCAGAGAGTTGCTCCTCAACCTACTCAACCTACTGAAAATGAAAATGAAAATGTCTGCTTTGAAATTCCTTCGGGTATGATAGAAAAACTGCTAGCTAATCCTTTTTTAGGAGATGGAACAAAACATCATGATGAGCATCTGATATATGTGGATGAAGTTTGTGTATTATTTAATCTTGTAGGTGTAACCGGAGATGTTGTTAAGAAGAAGGTCTTCCATTTATCTTTGAAGGGAGATGCATCGACATGGTATAGGCTATGTGATGATATGGGGTCTTGGAATTACAAACGATTGAAATAGGAATTTCATCAGAAGTTTTATCCTATGCATCTTCTTCATCGTGATCACAATTATATATATAATTTTTGGCCTCGCAAAGGAGAAAGCATCGCTCAAGCTTGTGGGAGGCTTAAATCAATGTTATATTCATGCCCCAATCATGAGCTCTCAAGAGAAATGATTATTCAAAAAATTTATGCTCGGCTTTCTGATAACAATCGCACCATGCTTGATACTTCTTGTGCTGGCTCTTTTATGATGAAGACTATTGAATTCAAATGGGATTTATTGGAAAGAATTAAACGCAACTCTGAAGATTGGGACCTCGAGAAAGGTAAGGAGTCAGGTATGACACCTAGGTTTGATTGTGTCAAATCTTTTATGGATACCGATGTTTTCCGTAAATTTAGCACTAAATATGGACTTGACTGTGAGATAGTAGCTTCTTTCTGTGAATCTTTTGCTACTTATGTTGATCTCCCCAAGGAGAAGTGGTTTAAATATCATCCTCCCATAGAAGTAAAAGTAGCTGCACCTATTAAAGTTGAAGAAAAGACTATCACTTATAATGATCATATTGTTCCTACTTCTTATGTTGAGAAGCCACCTTTCCCTGTTAGGATAAAGGATCATGCTAAAGCTTCAACTGTGGTTCGTAAAAGCAATATGAAAACTTATACACCTCCTGAGCAAGTTAAATTTGAACCTAATATTGCTATTGTTAAAGATCTCTTGTCTAATAATATTGATGGGCATGTTATTTATTTCTGTGATGAAACTGCTAGAATTGCTAAATCTTGTGCTAAAGATAAACCTAGAACTGTGGTAGGCATGCATGCCTATTATTTCTGTTAAAATAGGAGATCATTGTTATCATGGCTTATGTGATATGGGTGCCAGTGCTAGTGCAATACCTATTATCCTATATAGAGAAATTATGCATGATATTGCACCTGTTGAGTTATAAGATATTGATGTCACAATTAAACTTGCCAATAGAGATACTATTTCGCCAATGGGAATTGTTAGAGATGCTAAAGTCTTGTGTGGGAAAACTAAATATCCTGCTGATTTTCTTGTTCTTGGTTCCCCACAAGATAGCTTTTGTCCCATTATTTTTGGTAGACCCTTTTTAAATACTGTTAATGCTACCATAGATTGCAAAAGGGATGTTGTTACTATCAGTTTAGATGATATGACTCATGAATTTAATTTCTCTAAATTTAGTAGACAACACCGTGAAGAAGAATTACCTAGTAAGGATGAAATTATTGGTCTTGCTTCTATTGCCATACCTCCTAGTGATCGTTTAGAACAATATTTGCTAGACCACGAAAATGATATGTTTATGAATGAAAGAAGGGAAATAGATGAAGTATTTTTTAAACAGGAACCTATTCTGAAAGACAATTTGCCTATTGAAATCCTAGGGGATCCTCCTCCACCCAAGGGTGATCCCGTGTTTGAGCTTAAACCATTACCTGATACTCTTACATATGCTTATCTTGATGAGAAAAAGATATATCCTGTTATTATTAGTTCTAACCTTTCAGAGCATGATGAAGAGAGATTATTGGAAACTCTGAAGAAGCACCGCACCGCTATTGGGTATACTCTTGATGATCTTAAGGGCATTAGTCCCACTCTATGTCAACATAAAATTAATTTGGAAGAAGATGCTAAACCAGTTCGTGATCATCAACGACGGCTGAACCCTAAAATGAAAGAAGTGGTAAGAAAGGAGATATTAAACCTCCTTCAGGCAGGTATAATCTATCTTGTTGCTAATAGTCAATGGGTAAGTCCTGTCCATTGTGTCCCTAAGAAGGGAGGTATTACTGTTGTTCCTAATGATAAAAATGAATTTATTCCTCAAAGAATTATTACAGGTTATAGGATGGTAATTGATTTCCGCAAATTAAATAAGGCCACTAAAAAGGATCATTACCCCTTAACTTTTGTCGATCAAATGCTAGAAACATTATCTAAACATACACATTTTTGCTTTCTAGATGGTTATTCTGGTTTCTCTCAAATAACTGTGTCAGCTAAGGATCAATCAAAGACTACTTTTACTTGCCCTTTTGGTACTTTTGCTTATAGACGTATGCCTTTTGGTTTATGTAATGCACCTGCTACCTTTCAAAGATGCATGATGGCTATATTCTCTGACTTTTGTGAAACGATTTGTGAGGTTTTCATGGATGATTTCTCCGTCTATGGTTCTTCTTTTGATGATTGCTTAAGCAACCTTGATCGAGTTTTGCAGAGATGCGAAGAAACAAATCTTTTCTTGAATTGGCAAAAGTGCCACTTTATGGTTAATGAAGGTATTGTCTTGGGGCATAAAGTTTCTGAAAGAGGTATTGAAGTTGATAAAGCCAAGGTTGATGCTATTGAAAAGATGCCATGTCCCAAGGACATCAAAGGTATAAGAAGTTTCCTTGGTCATGCCGGTTTTTACAGGAGGTTCATTAAGGACTTCTCCAAAAATTCTCGGCCTCTTACTAATTTGTTACAAAAAGATATACCATTTGTCTTTGATGATGATTGTGTAGAAGCATTTGAAATACTTAAGAAAGCATTGATCTGTTCACCTATTATTCAGCCACCTGATTGGAATTTACCCTTTGAAATTATGTGTGATGCTAGTGATTATGATGTAGGTGCTGTTCTAGGGCAAAGAGTTGATAAGAAACTAAATGTTATTCAATATGCTAGTAAAACTCTAGACAATGCTCAGAGAAATTATGCTACTATTGAAAAAGAATTCTTAGCAGTTGTATTTGCTTGTGATAAGTTCATACCTTATATTGTTGATTATGAAGTAACTATTCACACTGATCATGCTGCTATTAAATATCTTATGGAAAAGAAAGATGCTAAACCTAGACTTATTAGATGAGTTCTCTTGCTACAAGAATTTGACTTACATATTGTTGATAGAAAGGGAGCTGAGAACTCCGTTGCAGACAACTTGTCTAGGTTAGAAAATGTTCTTGATGACCCACTACCTATTGATGATAGCTTTCGTGATGAGAAATTAAATGTTATAAATGCTTCAAATACTGCTCCATGGTATGCTGATTATGCTAATTACATTGTTGCTAAGTTTATACCACCTAGTTTCTCATACCAGCAAAAGAAAAAGTTTTTCTATGATTTGAGGCATTACTTTTGAGATGACCCACATCTTTATAAAGAAGGAGTAGATGGTATTATTAGACATTGTCTACCTGAGCATGAAAAGGAACAGATCCTATGCAAGTGTCACTCTGAAGCTTATGGAGGACACCATGCTGGAGATAGGAATGCACATAAGGTATTGCAATCTGGTTTTTATTGGCCTACTCTCTTCAAGATGCCCGAAAGTTTGTATTATCTTGTGATGAATGTCAAAGAATTGGTAATATTAGTAGACGTCAAAAATGTCCATGAACTATTCACTCGTTATTGAACCATTTGATGTTTGGGGCTTTGACTATATGGGACCTTTTCCTTCCTCTAATGGTTATACACATATTTTAGTTGCTGTTGATTATGTTACTAAGTGGGTAGAAGCTATTCCAACTAGTAGTGCTGATCATAACACTTCTATTAAAATTCTTAAAGAAGTTATTTTTCCAAGGTTTGGAGTCCCTAGATATTTAATGACTGATGGTGGTTCACATTTTATTCATGGTGCTTTCTGTAAAATGCTTGCTAAATATGATGTTAATCATAGAATTGCATCTCCTTATCACCCACAGTCTATTGCTCAAGTAGAATTGAGCAATAGAGAACTCAAATTAATTTCGCAAAAGACTGTCAATAGGTCTAGAAAGAATTGGTCCAAGAAACTTGATGATGCATTATGGGCCTATAGAACTGCATATAAAAATCCTATGGGTATGTCTCCGTATAAAATGGTTTATGGAAAAGCCTGTCACTTACCTCTCGAACTAGAACGCAAGGCATATTGGGCTATTAAAGAGCTCAATTATGATTTTAAACTTGCTGGTGAGAATAGGTTATTTGATATTAGCTCACTCGATGAATGGAGAACCCAAGCCTACGAAAGTGCCAAGTTGTTTAAAGAAAAACTTAAAAGATGGCATGACAGAAGGATATAAAAGCGTGAGTTTAATGTAGGTGACTATGTATTGTTATACAACTCTCGTTTAAGATTTTTTTCCAGGAAAACTTCTCTCTAAATGGGAAGGTCCTTACGTTATCGAGGAGGTCTATTGTTCCGGTGCCACAAAAATCAACAACTTCGAAGGCACAAATCCGAAGGTGGTGAACGGTCAAAGAATCAAACATTATATCTCAGGTAATCCCATAAATGTTGAAACCAATATTATTGAAACCGTAACCCCGGAGGAATAATAAGGGACACTTTCCGGAACGTTTCTAACTCTGAAAAGGAATAGGTATGTGGTACGGTAAGTAAACCGACTCCAAAACAGTTTTTAAGGCAATATTTCTCCGTTTTGGAATACTTAGAAAAATATAAAAATAAGAAGCAATCCGGGAAGGACACAAGGGCTCGACGAGGGTAGAGGGCGCGCCCTACCACCCTGGGAGTGCCCCCTACCTCGTGGGCACCTCGTGTGCTCTCCAGACTCCGTTTTCGTACACAACACGTATTTTGGTCGGTAAAAATTCATTATATAATCTCCCGGGGGTTTTGAGTCCTGTATGACGCAAATATCTCTTGTCTTTGTTTCGAGCTGTTTCCTGTCAAGGTTGTCAAGGCCAAGCACTATGTCGTCTCCCTCCACCTCCAACCATGAGGGCAATGATGCTTGGCTAATGAAGATAGAGCTGAAGAGGGAAGAACCCATGGAGATCAACAAGGATGAAGGGATCAAGGAAGCCACGGAGGACCAAGCTCCGGCAACAGAAGACATCCTTCAACCTGATCACAATCTTCTTACCACAACTGAGATCAAAGCTATCAAGATGATTGAGCTAGCTCGTATACAAAATAAGTATCTCACACGTGAAAATATTTTGTTGAAGGAGCATATTATTGCACTCAAAGGCATTATCCGCAAGTTAGAAGACCTCCTACGCTCGATGTGCGACTATCTAGCATCAACAACTCCCCCTTATTCACCAACAAAGAAGAATTTAGCATCGGGTATGTGCACTCCCCTTGGCGACTGCCAAGCTTGGGGAAGTGCCCCGGTATCGTATCACCATCACTTTTATCTTTACCGTTTTTCTTAGTTCGATCCTTTTGGTAATATCTTGATCTAGTAGAATAAAAGCTTTTAGTATGATCTAGTTGTGAGTTTTGCTTTATGATCTTTCTATGTAATCGAGTCCGTGAGCTATATAATAAAGATTAGTGTTGAGTCAAGGGCTTGATTATCTTGCTATGATCTTGAGGGAATAAAATAAAAGAAAAATAAATAAAAATAAATAAAGATATCATAAGGATCTTATGGAGAGTAATGACTTCACATATAAATGTATGATGAATAAAAGTTGTTGGAAGTTGACAAACATAGTTTTGGTCATCATTGCAATTAATAGGAAGTAATAAAGAAAGAGATGTTTTCACATATAACTATACTATCTTGGACATCTTTTATGATTGTGAGCACTCATTAAAATATGACATGCGAAAGAGTTGACGTTGGACAAGGAAGACAACGTAATGGGTTATGTTTTCTTACATCTGAGATAAATTATATTGTCTTGGATCCTCCAACATGTTGAGCTTGCCTTTCCCCCTCATGCTAGCCAAATTTATCGCACCAAGTAGAGATACTACTTGTGCTTCCAAATACCCTTAAACCAGTTTTGCCATGAGAGTCCACCATACCTACACTACAAAAAAATACACTTCCGTGATGATACGTGTTTGTCACAGTAGGTCGCATTTTTTGTCATGCATGTATATCCATGACGATTTTATGACAAAATCAAGATAGTCATACCTGTGCTGTCGTAAGAAGTGTTCCATGACATTACAAAAATTATCATCACGGAAGTGTCCACTTCCATGACGATAAATCGCGTGTCACAGAAGTGCTTTCGTCAAGGGTGACCGACACGTGGCATCCACCGTAACACAACGCCGTTAAGCTATCAGGTCGGATTTTGGATCTGATAACCCGTTAACAGCCCTGACCAATGGGAAATTTCCACGTGTAAAATTCTGATTGGCCGAATGAAACACGTGTTGCCTCATCGTTGGGACAGATGTCATCCACTCATTGGACAGGAGGCGCCTATGATAGGTCGACACGGGGCACGGCCCAACAGTGGCCCATTCTGGTGAAAAAGGCCGGACCAGTAAAAATTAGCAGGCCGACCCATATAAGGCCTACTTGTGTCAGGTCCATTTAAGCCCACGGCCCATACGAGAAGTTCCAATATGGCCCGTCAATGGCCCGTTAAAGATTTGACACCATTGCATCCCATCGTCAGTTCGAGCCTGTTAACAGCACGCTATATATTTGGGCTCAATATCGGCCTGATGAGATTTCAGCCTATTAAAGGCCCATTTAATGGATGGGCCAATTTTCAGGATGTACATCTTTCGGCCTTTTAGCGACCCATTTAAATGTTGGTCTAATTTCCGGCCCGGTGTGTCTTTCAGTGTAGCGACCTGACCCGAATGGATCACGTCTACTGTGCTACGGTGTCATCCCTGGATCAGTAATGCTGACACCACACAGTACATCGAGGTTTTATAGCAGAGTTGCAATCACACACTTATTACATCGATGGCTCAAAAAGAACTTATTACAATAAATATGGCTGAAGGCCATCTAATATCGATAACAGCGGAAGACTCGAAAGATAAATGGGTCCATCAACTCCAGCGGCATCACTGAGTATAGGGCCACGACCTAAAAGCTCTTTACTCGTCGTCTGAAAAGTCTGCAACATGAGAACTTGCAGCCCGAAAACGGGTCAGCACATGGAATATGCTGGCAAAGTAACACATAGAGAGTAATGGAATGAAACAGCTATACTATATGCATATATGGCTGGTGGAAAGCTCTATGGTTACAGTTTTTGCGTAAAGCCAGTTTTTCCCTACTGCAAAGGAATAAATTTATTTAACTATCATGGTGGTTGTGAAACATTGAGAATGGTTGACAGCATTCTCAATCCCAATTAAAAGTACAATTAAAACCCAACAGCATTAATTAGAAGTAACATGTTGAGATTCACAATGATATTCAAGTACTAGATACTCAAGTTGTCCATAACCGGGGACACGGCTAATCATGATTAGTTTGTACACTCTGCAGAGGTTTGCGCACTTTTCCCCACAAGACTCGATCGCCTCCGTTTGGTTTCTCGCACTACATGGTGTTTGAGAAGACGGATGACCGAGACACAGTCTTTCAAAAGCGCTAGCACCTTACATGTGGGGTAGACCGTACCACCTACAACCCCTACATCTGCTAGTCCACCCCGTAAGAGTTCGCACAACTTAGTCAACTATGCCAGAGCCCATAATGGCTTGTGGCTGCACACGGAAATTCTAGCATGAAAGATCTTATGATCCCTTTGAGCCTGGGTGGCGGTCCAAAAAAAACAGGCAAGTCCTGATAGACATCAGGTGCCTCAATCCACCCAGATGTGTGTTTATGTTGCCACCTTAAATAAACCATTAAAATTATCAACTCACATCTGTCATGGATATCACTCACCCAGTCCACGTCTACTAGCATAGCATGGCATAATAAGCAAACGCAGAAGTAACTCCCAAAGGTTTCATAATAATACAGGTAATAGGTACTACCTCATCTACTTCCCATCCCACAATTTAATTAGATCCTAATCATGCAATGTGTGAGGGTTGATCTAATGCAATAAAACATGGGTTGTAGAAAAGGTATGATCAAAGTGTTACTTGCCTTGCTGATGATCCGCGAGTCCTAGGGTTTCGAAGTAACAAGCGGCGCAATCCGGGTAATCTATCGCAGACAAACAACAAGCATACAATAAGTACTCATCTAATGCACAGATAAAACTCGAACAAGAGAACGAACCAGAAGGTTCAATTTAAGAACTCCGGTTGATAAGAAAGAACGAACCAAACAAAGAAACGGAAAACAAACGGCGGAAGAAAACAACTCGATTCTAGCAAGTTGAAACTAGGTCAAATTTTCATCGGGGCAAAAGCTTGTTCAAGTTGATCAGACGGAACGGCGGTTTCGAGACGAAACTCCAGGCGCTTGAATCACCTGATTCCAATAAACGAGCGAAAAGAAAGACTAGAAAGAAGATCGGATCTAAGATCGCGATCGCGGAATAAATCCGATGAAAAGAAAAAGAAGAACGGCTAAACGAACGGACGTCGTTAACCTAGAAGAATCCGGTGATCACGTTCGTTAGGACGAACGGTCCGGCGAACGGTCAAAGGCAACTAAATCGGAAAAGAAAACGAATCCGATCTAGGGTTTCGGAGAAGAAAAACCGAACGAAAAACCGATCTAGAAAACCGGAACGGTTTAGAGAAGAAAAGAATCAGAACGATTAGAAGAAAACGATCCGATGAAAAGAATAGATGTAGCGCGGGGCTACCTCGGCGAGGTCTCCGGTGAGGGGCTCCGGCGGCGTGGGCGTGGGGCGGCGGCAGCAAGGTGCGGCGGCGGCGCGGGTGTGGGGTGGTGCGGCGGCGTGGCGTGGGGTGTGGGGCGCGGGGTGTGGTGGAGTGCTTGGGGTTGAGAGAGGCTTGGAATTTGATGTGTTTAGAGGGTGTGTGCTTGGGTATTTATATTGGGGAGGGGAGGGGTTTACTTGGGGTAGAGGACAAGAAATAGACTAGGAATAGGAAAGAATAAACGGAGTAGGACTAGGAATAACGAAACAAAGGAAAAAGGGGCAAGGGCTACCCTGGAATCCTAAAAGGATTCGTAGAGTAAGAGGCGGCGGCGGCCGGTTCCCTGGCGCCTGGCGCTAGGCGCGCGGTGGCCTGGGGAGCGGTGGCCTTCGGCCCGGCTGGGCCTTGGCCTGGCCGGCCTGCTCCAGTTTTTTTTTGTTTTTTTTGTAAATAGTTTCCACGCGCAGAGAAAAAACAAAAAAACAAAAAGAGATCTAAACGAACTCCGAAAAATCTAAAGTAAATTTTCCCCGACTCCTAAAAATGAGCCGAACAAAATGAACTTTTCTCCGGACCTAAAATGCAATTTTCGAAAACGCGCATTTTTCCCTATCCAAATAAAATGCAAATAAAACTCCGGCAAACAAAAATTGATCTATTTATTAAATCTTCATTTTTCCTAAATTTTGGGAAAGTCATATTATTCCCTCTCTCATATTTTGACACCGGAAAATTTATTGAAGATAAAACAAATAAATCAAACGATCCTCTTTTCAAAATTTGAGAAACTCTCAAATATGAAAATAACGAAATCTCCAACTCTCTCCGGAGGTCCTTGAGTTGCGTGAAATTTCTAGGATCGGCCAAGATGCAAGAAAATATGTTATGCATGATGATCTAGTGTATAACATTCAAAATTGAAAATTTGGGATGTTACATTCAGCCTGTTGACGGCCCATAAATCTGATGGGCCATTTGTATTCGGACCTGAGGTTTGGCCTTTTAGCCACCCATTTAAGTGTTGGGCCAATTCCGGGCCCTGTGTGCCTTTTGGCCTGTTAACGGACCATAAATGAGTTGGGCCATTTGTAGTCGGACCTTAGTTTTCGCCTTTTAACGGCCCATACCCTTCATGGTCCAATACCAGCCCGGTTTCTCTTTCGGCCTGCTAAAGGCCCACAACACAGTAGGGCCGTTTACAATACGACCTGACTTTCAGCCTCTTAGCGGCCCATGCTCTTCATGGTCCAGTACAAGCCCGCTGTCTCTTTCGGCCTACTAAAGGCCTACACTATAGTTGGGCCATATGTAGCCCAAACTTAGTAACGGCCTGTTAACGGCCCGTGAAATAAATTGGGGCCACCTGTTACCCGCTTGGATGTCAGCCTGTTAACGACCTGGGAGGTAAGAGGGCCGACCATTAACTTTCAGCCTTGTAACGGCCCATTAACTTAATGGGCCCACTAAAGTTCGTTCATGTCTTTAGGCCAAATTTGATAATTTGAGCCCATTACGATGAGCAATTATGCACAGGACCAAAACTGATCAAGCAAAGGTACGGCATATAGGGAATAACGTTGCACATCGAGCATATATTAGAGGAAATTACATCCACTGGGCAATCAAAGATTGATGCCAGTGCAAATAAATGAGTAGAACCTAACCATCTACAACGCAACAATCTGCAACCTCATCATAGATGACGCCCATAAGCATGTGGGCAAGTTCTTGCTGCTTTACTACACTGTCTCTGAAAACATTGATTAGTTGTTGTGTCACACGACTCTGCACCTCTGATTCATCCACCATTTCCATCATTGCTTCAGCCATTAATTGGTTCACAAACATACATTTATTTCGTTGCATTCGAGAGAGAGGATACTGAACAGATTCAGATGGCAATTTTGGCAGGCTTGTATTATTGATAGTGGAGAGTGTCTCCACCACTGCATCATAACATAAATTAGGACGAGAACCAAACAGATTAATCATGAGTTATTGCCATATTACCTGGCCTAGATTTACTGGAAAGAAACAATGGGGTTGCCTTGCTGTTTTCAGAGTTTGTCTTCTTATCTTCAGCAGCCTGCACAAAATTAACACACTAGCATTGCTATCATTGGCCAAGTCAGATAATAGGAAAGCAACATTGACACAACGAACGTTTGGGCAACTAGCCTACACTAAATTAACACAATATGTCACAACTATCATCAGCCATGTAAGGTAATACGAAAGTAACATTGACACAACGAATGAATGGGCAACCAGAGAAGCACTACAATTCAGTAATGTGCGTGATATGAGATAGTACATTCATGCAGCTTAGTATGCAAAACTACCAGGTAGTTTTCCTTACAAAAATCAACATTGGCGCCTTTAACATTTTGCTACAACTAATTTTAGATCAGATAAAGGTTAGATTCACGCCGATTAACAAAATACATGCTGCTGATGTAAAAATATAGTGATATACAACAGGTACTTAAATCAGCATTGGAGCACAGAGAATTCCCGCAAGATATTTTCCACGAATACGATCCCAATGGAGGAAGTCTTGTATCGTTTAACCTTATTTTCTAAAACAAAGATAGGTAAGAAACATGTAGAAAATATGATCAGAATGCTATAAAATTTCATGATGCGAGGATACGCACACGCTTCATAGAATGGAGTTGACATTCTTTTGCTGCACTAGAGCAGACTAGTTCTTTGGCCACTAGAATCTGCTTATTATCAGTGGGAGTTGGGTTTCTCTGTGCTGGAGCAGTATCTATGAAAAATGGAGTTGGTTTATTATCTCCTGGCGTTTGGATCTTTTGCAAAGACCTGGTTTGTAACCCTTCAGATTCTAACATAGCCGTCTTCCCCTTGAATGCCTTATATAGAAGAATGGTGATTCAGTTATAAAACATGCTACAGCAGAGATGGAATAGGTACTGAAGAATAAAAAGGCATGACATATTGACATGTATTCCCTCCATCCGGAAATAAATGGATGGGTCTAGGCATATTTCAGTTCTAGATACATCCAGTTTTATCCATTTCTGCGACATTTAATCCAGACGGAGGGAGTATGATGTAAGAGCTAGGGATACAACAGGACAACACAGTAAAAGAAACACTGAAAAACCCACTGCATAACCAAAGTATTCAAACCCACTGATATGAGATAGTACACTCATGCATCTCAAGATGCAAAACTACCAGGCAGTTTTCCTTGCAAAAATCAACATTGTGGCCTTTAATTATACATTTTGCTACAACTAAATTTAGATCAGATAAACGTTGGATTCACGCTGATTAACAAAATACATGCTGATGTAAAAATATAGTGATATACAACAGGTACCTACATCTACATTAGAGCACAGAGAATTCCTGCAAGAACCTTTCCTCATAAACGATACCATTGCATAAATTATTCTACCTGTTAAGCTTATTTTCTAAAAGAGAGATGGGTAAGAAACATGTAGAAAATATGATCAGCATGCTATAAAATTTCATGATGCAAGGATACACACACGCTTCTTAGAATTGAGGTGACATATTTTTGCAAGACTGGAGCGGACTAGTTCTTTGGCCACTGGAATCTGCTTATTATCAGTAGGGGTTGGGTTTCTCTGTGCTGGAGCAGTATCTATAAAAATTGGAGTTGGTTTATTATCTCCTGGCATTTGGATCTTTTGCAAAGGCCTTGTTTGTAACCCTTCAGATTCTAGCATAGTCGTCTTCCCCTTGCATGCCTTGTATAGAAGAATGGTGCTTTAATTATAAAACATGCGACAACAGAGAGATGGAATAGGTACTGAAGAATAGAAAGGCATGATATATTGACATGTATTCCCTCCATCCGGAAAAAATGGATGGGTCTAGGCGTATTTCAGTTCTAGATACATCCTTTTTTATCCATTTCGGCAACATGTAATCCGGACGGAGGGAGTATGGTGTAAGAGATAGGGATACTATAGGACAACACAACAAAAAACACTAGTTGAATGTAAAACTGTATGCTAGCGGAATACGTACAGAAATAACTAAGGCAACATACACGTGTATGATTGGGAAAATAAGATGGCATTGCAACAGAGCACTAGAACAACACTTCAATGTAAAAAAACATGGTATCATAGATAGATGAACTACATACTGATGAATAACAATGCATAAGATATTTAGAAGCATGATGTCCAAATTAAGCAGATGGCATTGCGATAGAGTAGAATGACAGTACTTGAATTTGAAAACATGTTATCATGAATGGAATAGGTACTGAAAAACAGGAAGGCATGACATATTTACATGCATGATCAGCATGCTAAGCACATGGCATTGCAACAGAGTAGATACACTCCAGGACATTATATGCATGTTGTACCCATATCATAGGCCAAGTTAGAGCAAGGACCTTGTGGGGTGAAGAGGATTCGTCATCTTCCTGCAAGTCTTCTAAAGAACTGCCTTTACATGTTCCATCATATTGGCTATCATTGACATCAAGTTTATTGGCCTTTTACATTGCTCCGTGAGGTTCTTGTGGATATATCAGTGTGCGCAATTATATCTGACATGCATGGAAGACAACTAGTAGTTAGATTTATGTAATGAGTGCTTGTAGGAATGGGGTTAACTAGCAGCAACAAGTCTCATAAACTAAAGGGAGAACACAGGTGAAAGCTACAGAATATGTATCATTTGTACTCGAGATTAACAAGATGGCACACAAAAGTATTAAAGAACAACATAGGTAATACTAGAAGTGGTATAATACAGTAATCACCAGCCTATGGGATAGCATTGGCAGATGGATGATAACTATGGAACAGCGTTACCTAAAGAACAAGTATCTTAACTGAACTATGGAACATCGCTAACTCCTGAACAAGACCCATAAGTGATCAGCATGAATATACAGTGAAATGTGATGATCTATTTTCCATGCTTAGATGAATAACAAAGCCATAAATATTGCACACAAGTAAGATGAGGGTACAACCTATCTGGCTGCCATCCATAGGAGTGAGCATCATGTGCTGACTTGTCGATGGCCCTGCAGTTGTTGTGGCTGTCCATGTCGGGCACGCGCATTCGATGCAGGGAACTGTTGAGTGGGGTCTATAGCTCCCTTCTGGTCTATGCTTCCCTTTCTGGAGCAGCTGCGGTGAGTCGGAAGACGGTGTGTCTGAAGATGCAGATAACGCATAATTTTCAGAACGACATATCTCTTTGATCTGAAGAAATACACTAAGAGATCAACCGCAAGGTACGAGAGTGGTCACACGTCTGTTGACTAAAGACTAAATTGGGGTCACACGATTTTATTTTATTTTGGTACTGTCCGATCTACGCCGGATGGCTGGCCGTCTTGTGCCTCCCGGCTGACACTGTTCGGAATCTTCCCTGAAGAGCCAGCGACCAACGGCAGAGCAGCCTGCCTCTGCCGTCCGTGGCCCCTGCCAAAACCCCGCTCCCCGCCCCACCGCACTGTCGTGGTTGCGCCGCCCCATGGCCAATCGACAAAGACTCCCGTCATCCAGATTCGGCGGCGGCAGTACCTTCAACCCACGCAACTCTAAAAGATAGCCATCTAAGCGCTGCTTCCATGGCGAATTTGCGGCGCTGCACCCTTACGTTAGACACAAGCCAACCGGCAGCCTAGGAGCTCCGCCGCCTCGAGGGGTGTTGCTTCCCATTGGGAATCGATTGGCCCGGAATAAAAATTTAGAAAACTAACGCCTAAATAAAGTGATTGGAGATGAGGCTGCGACCTATCTGGCCGCATGGTGAAGTAGGAAGGTCCAACTGCCGAGTCGGTGAAGCCGGCGCGGTTACGATGGCGACCGACGGCAGGGAAAGAGCGATGTTGCGACGGTCGATGGCTACGCTGAAGTAGCGCCAGGACTCTGGACGGATCCGAAGTTGGAGCCGCTCCGGCGCTGTGAACAACGCCAGGGGTGAATCGGCTCCGGTACGGTTCACGCGGCCGTCATCGAGGCAGCACCAGCAGGACGGAGTAAGAGGCACACGTCCTAGTGCACGACGGCAAATGGACAGCATCTCCGGCATTAGGGAGGAGGGCGGCTGTGAAATTGGTGCGCTGGGGGCGCCATGGAGGTGGGGCTGAGGTTTCGCGGCTCGGGAGAAGGGAGCTTCCTCGGGAGAAGGTGATTTGGCGGCCACGAGGTATGAATGGGGGCGGGGGGATTGGGAGGGGAGTTACAGTTCTACCCTTGCTTATAGGCTTCTCGGCTTGGGTCTGTGTACTGAGGGTCGGGGATAGTAGAGTAACTTTGCTTCTCCCCAAATAGTGGGCGGGAGCGATTTCGGGCGAGGAGGGCATGTTTTGAACTATAGTGGGCGCGAGCGATTTCGGGCGAGGAGAGCGTGTTTTGAAATAGTGGGCGCGAGCTATTTCGGGCGAGGAGAGCGTGTTTTGCCGACCATGGTTTATGAATTATTCGTCACATGTCATTTCGGCTGAGGAGAAGGCGCGCTTGGATGAAGTTACGAACCTACCCTCGATGTACAATGGGCCAATTGATGCGTGTCCCACATAGGACGGTAATTTCGCGTCTCCCATTTATTTGCTCGGGCGAATTCCACCGAGCGGAGAGGATGTTTAATAGTCCATTCAAATTTTGGGAGAACGAGCATCCATGTGTACCTTACCAAGTCGATTCAGATCAAATTTTGAAATATTAGCATGCCACTTCTTTTTTAGATGGAGAGATGATGCTCGGGAGTAATGTGTTTTTACATGCTCGTTGCTAGCGATTTACTATATGACAAATAGTTGACCCACTCAAAAACGCAAATCAAACCCAAAATGAAATATCTCGATTCAATGAATAGCTCGTTCAGTAGGTCAAAATAGTGAACTAAATCCAAAATTGAACACCTTAATCGAGTAGCATGCTGTATAGTATTATAGTACTCCATCAACATGTTGAAAGTCAAATTAATGAACTTGTTTGATATACGCATATATCCGTTCATGTGTGGATTGCAGACAACATGTTCTCCAATTTAAATATTTGAATGCAAGTTTATATTGAAACATGGTTTATATCAGTCTTTGATGCATAAAACACGAGCTCCCCCTCTCGCGGACTCCTGTTCTCTCTCTCTCTTTCTCTCTCACCGACAATCTTCAATTCTATCGCACACATCCGACACAAAAACCTTGTTGGTCCCTCTCCCTTTCTGTCCATCTCTCTCTCTATCTCTCTTTGTGTGTGTGTGGGGGGGGGGTCTTTCTAGTTCGCACTCATATATACACCATCTATAGGTCTCTCTCGCACACTATGTATGATACTCTAGCTAGTCCAAGCTACATATCTTGGGTGCACTGATCGTACGCACACAAATTCCTTGGCTCTTTGCCCATAACTCTCTCACGCACCACTATGTCGTCTCGGAGCTCTTCCCCCCTCTCTCTCAAACTCTCCATCCACCTAGTTCACACATACACATAAATATCTCACTCACACTCGATAGGCCCATCTAAAACTCTATCTCTCCCCCTCGTTCTCTCTCCATCTCACACGCGCACACACGCAATCTCATGCCTAGCTAGCCAAGTATGATGGTCTCTCACTCAATTGTAGGCACACGCAGTCCCCCCTATATGTATATGACTAGATAATCTTAGTCTCCATCACAAACATGTGCATGGTCTATCTCGATTTCTCTCTGGGCATCTTTCTATCGCGCACACACTCCCTCGATCTCCCACCCATATAGTCCCCTCACGATCTCGACGAGATCTATCTATCACAAACACACCCTCTCTCCCTCCCCATGCGTCCATGCCATCCATGTGTCCCTCTCGACCTTTGTTCCTTGTTGGCCAGACCTCTATTGGACATGTGCTACAGGGGTGTCTCTCTCCGTTGCAAACAATCAAACACTAGCTATCTTCATGTATCTCCTCGCCTCGCGTTTCCATCTCGGAGATGCATGCGTGATATGTTCACATAAGAAACGAAAAAACACACTCTCTCTAATTTATCGTTTGTTGTCACTTTCTCTTTCACACACATACTCTCTTTGCACACTTACTCATTCCCCTTCACACACACTTGATCTGTCTTGACTGAGGCACTCTCCTCGGTCCATATCATATAGATTTATTGAAAAGTCAAACATCACAAAGTTTGACCATGTACGTGGAGAAAAAGAATTACATCTAGTACGGCAAACATATACCATTAGATTCACCATGAGATGTAGTTTTGTATGATGTATATTTGGTATTGTAGATATAAATAACATTTGTGTAAACCTAATCAAAGTTTCCAAAGTTTGACTTCTAAAAAATTTACATGCACTGCATTATCGAGCGGATGGAAGATCTCTTTCCCCCTCTCAGCTATCTGATGCACCACTCAGCCTTATCGGGGCTCCTCAATCTCTCTCAAACTTTATTGGTTAGTTTGGTTCATGACCTGACCCTCATGACTTGATGGCCAGTACTGCCTAGTGTGGACGTGAGATGTAAAATATTTCTGCCTGGCCAGGCTTGTGTGGTGCTGAAGCGTTTGGTTCATGCCTGGGCCAGGCAAAGCATCAACGTCCCATCAATCAATCCATGCATCAATTATTTAATGCTAATATCCATCCATGTTGTTGTTAGCCTCATGGCCACACGACCAGGCACGGCCAGGTGTTCGAAATCGGTCACCTGGGCCAGGCGACTTGCAGTGTCTGGAGTTCAGCCAGGCTAATTAAAGTGCAAGGGAACCCAAGCCGGGCGGGCTTTCTTTTTCACAGGGTAGCAACCAAACAAGCGTGCATGAAATCCATCCACAACCATAGGCCAAGCAAAAGATGCTAAGGACGCAAGCCAAACTGGCCTTATATCTTGTAACACCCTCGATGCGACTATAGCTCCCACGTGTCGAGGCACGACTTAGAGACATAATCGCATTGAAGGCATATGTCGCAAGTTAGGCAATCTTCACAACATCTCATGTAATATGATAATAAAAAGGGAGATAACATAGTTGGCTTACACTCGCCACGTCAATCAAGTACATAAATAACATTATATCAACCAAACACTCATGGCCCGACTACGGCGCCAAAATAAAAGAGAACCCAACATGCGACACGGTCCCAATCACCCCCAACTGGGCACCACTACTGATCATCGGGAAAAGGAAACATAATAACGCTGAGAGTCCTCGTCGAACTCCCACTTGAGCTCGTAATCGTCACCTGGAGCGGAATCCCCTGGACCTGCATCTGGAGTTATAGTATCTGTGAGCCACAGGGACTCAGCAATCTCGCACCCTCACGATCAAGACTATTTAAGCTTATAGGAAGGATAAGGCAAGTATATGTGGAGCTGCAGCAAGCGACTAGCATAGGTGGTGACTAACTTATATGCAAAAGAGAGCGAGAAGAGGAGGCAAAGCGCGAGCGAGAATCTAGAGAATCAACCTGCGCAAGCATAACTCCAACACCGTGTCCACTTCCCGGACTTTGCCGAGAAGGGGCCATCACGGTGACACACACAGTTGATTCATTTTAATTAATTAAGGTTCAAGTTATCTACAACCGGACATTAACAAATTCCCATCTGCCCATAACCGCGGGCACGGCTTTCGAAAGTTCAATCCCTGCAGGGGAGTCCCAACTTAGCCCATGACAAGCTCTCACGGTCAACGAAGGAATAGACCTCCTCCCAAGACGTTCCGATCAGACTTGGTATCTCGGTAACTCAAGACACTTCGACAGGTTAAAACAAGACCAGCAACACCGCCCGAATGTGCCGACAAATCCCGATAGGAGCTGCACATATCTCTTTCTCAGGGCACACTCAGATTGTCCTAGGTATGGGTAGGCCAGCCCAGAGTTGCCCCTGGTGGCCACCGGTAGCTGACAGGTGGACCAACACTCAGAGGAGCACTGGCCCGGGGGGGGTTAAAATAAGATGACCCTTGAGTCTGCAGAACCCAAGGGAAAGAAAAGGCTAGGTGGCAAATGGTAAAACCAAGGTTGGGCATTGCTGGAAAAGCTTTAATCAAGGCGAAATATCAAGGGGTTCCCATTATAACCCAACCGCGTAAGGAACGCAAAATCCGGGAACATAACACCGATATGACGGAAACTAGGGCGGCGAAGAGTGGAACAAAACACTAGGCGAGAGGCCGAGCCTTCCACCCTTTACCAAGTATATAGATGCATTAAGATAACATGGCAATATAATGATATCCCAACAAGTAAATAAAAGATGTTCCAACAAGGAACGGCCTCCAATCTTCACCTGCAACTAGCAACGCTATAAGAGGGGCTGAGCAAAGCGGTAACATAGCCAATCAACGGTTTGCTAGGACAATGGTGGGTTAGAGGTTTTACATGGCAATTTGGGAGGCTTGAGCAAGTGGTAGGCATCGTAGCATTGGCATAGCAAAAGAGCGAGCAAACTAGCATAGCAAAGATAGTAGTGATTTCGAGGGTATGATCATCTTGCCTGCACAGTTGTCAGAGTTGACTGGATCCTCAAAAGCAAACTCAACGGGCTCCTCGTTAGCGAACTCGTCTCCCGGCTCTACCCAAACAAGACAAACAAGCAACAAGGATACAATCAACCACGTGCAAGACCAAGCAATATGATGAAATGATGATATGCTATGCGGGATGCGATGCGGGATGCAAAATGCAAGATATGACAGGAAATGCATGAACCTGGCCTCAACTTGGAATTCCAAGGGTGCCACTGGAAAGATGAGATGAAATCGCTTGAAAACGATATAAAGAACGCCGGAATCGGAGTTACGGTTTGGAAATGGCAAGCGATTCAAAATGACACCGGTCTGCGATTTACAGCAAGTAGGCATCTAAATGCAAATGATGAACATGCTACAGCACACCAAACATGACAACAAAATACATGGCAGGGATGCACACAAGATCTTAACAAAAGTCTAGCACTGAGCTCATGGCCAAATCATCCATTAACAGGTTCAAACAAGCATGGCAAAAATGCAAATGACAAACAGATCTCAGACTTAGTGAAATTAACACTTGTCTGGAAATTTCAGATCATATAGCCCTCTTCGGAGCAGCAAAACAACATGCTACAGGACCTGAACATGACAAAGAAAGACATGGCATGGAGCTACTCAACAAGCTTAACAAAAGTCTCTTAGTGACCTTGAGCCAAAAGGGATCACAATATATACTAACAAGCACACGAACATAGCAAAAACATAATCAGTTTTCAGACTTGGTGAAAACTGGGACTTGCTAAAACATAACTCACGAAGGCATGTTTACGAGCTCGATGCACTCACTACGGTCAAGTCATGAAGACAAGCATACACCCATAAATAAGGCACAAAATACAATGCTATAACATGGTAAGATCAATGAGCATAGCATGCACGGATCAACTACAATAACATCGGCAAAATCGCAAACAAGTTGACGATCTGCCCAGATTCACAACGAAGCAAAAGTAGAGCTCGATTGACTCAAGCTAGGGTGCTCCATAATTGCAAACAAAGACATGGATGGATAGAGCACTACAAGATTAACAAAACTCCCTTACTGATCATCCTCAAAAGAGGCACGGATCACTAGTGAACATATGGCATCGTGAACTAAACAATCCCAGGACTTAGTGAAATCACTAAGTCCCTGAAAACAGAATTAGGTGCACCACTTTGCAAGCTTGCCACATGTCACCACACACATCCTAAAAATACATGGGTTGCACCTCTGGAAATATTACAAAACCCTAAAAAAAACATATGAAGAACTCACGGGCATATCAATGCACACAATAATCATGGCAAAAATGACAAAAGTGCCTAAACGGAGTAACAGATCTGACAATTAAACTCAAGTAGCCATCTTCTAACAGCATTTCGGGCATCAAGATGAGCTCAAATGAAAATGATGCAATGGAATGAAATGATGTACTCTCTGATTATGAACATTTTGATATGCTATATGCATGAATCGGAGCTACGGAAAAGTTACGGAGCCGCGAACATGCAACTTGGATCAGGAATTCTGGGACTTCGAAAAATTATACCCCGCGGGAACCGGGACGAGGAGATCCGGGCGAGGCAGGGTCGTTTGGATGGCTGAGCTGGTGGATCTGGTCCACCCGACCAGATCGTCCGGCTGTAGCTCCGGCGAGCGGCGGACGCTCGCCGGAGTTGAGGGAGAGGCCGGAGGGGTCGCCGGGGTGGAGATCCGACGAGGAGGAGGGCCGTGCGGGGCGGCGCGGGGACCGGCCGGCTACGGGCCCGTGCGGCGCGGGGAGAGTGGCGAAGGCGGCGGGGCACTCGGCGGCGGGGAGCAGCGGTGCGGCGGCGCGCGCCGATGGGCCGCGGGGGCCCTGCCTGGGCTCGGCGGGCCGGCGCGTGGAGGGAGGCGGCTGGCGTATGGGGAGGCGCCACGTGGCGGCGGCGGGGAGCAGCGGACGTGTCCGGCGCCGTCCGGACGTGTCCGGCGGTGGCGGATCTGGGATTTTAGGGTTAGGGACGAGGGGGATCCGGAATTTGAAATGGGTGGTGTATATATAGGCATAGAGGGAGCTAGGAGAGTCCAAATGAGGTGCGGTTTTCGGCCACGCGATCGTGATCGAACGCTCTAGATGATGGAGCAGAGTTAGTTGGGTTTTGGTCCAAATTGGAGGGGTGTTGGGCTGAAACACACACGAGGCCTTTTCGGTCCCTCGGTTAACCGTTGGAGTATCAAACGAAGTCCAAATGATACGAAACTTGACAGGCGGTCTACCGGTAGTAAACCAAGGCCGCTTGGCAAGTCTCGGTCCAATCCGGAAATGTTTAATCCCCACACACGAAAGAAAGCTAGAAATGGCCACCGGAGGAGAACGAAGCGCCAGAATGCAAAACGGACAATGGGGAAAATGCTGAATGCATGAGACGAACACGTATGCAAATGCAATGCACATGATGACATGATATGAGATGCATGACAACGATAACAATACACGGAGACAAAAACGCGAACCCGAGGAAATAAATATAACTTAATGCCGGAAACGGCAAGAGTTGGAGTACAAATTGGGAAAGTTACATCCGGGGTGTTACAACACTCCACCACTACGAAAGGATCTTGTCCCGAGATCTAGGACTGAAAGAACGCCGGGTACTCAGAACGGAGGTGATCCTCGCGTTCCCAGGTAGCTTCACGGTCGGAATGGTGTGACCACTTGACTTTGAGAAATTTGATTGACTTGTTGCGAGTCTTGCGTTCAGTCTCTTCAAGAATAGCAACTGGGTGCTCACGATAAGAGAGATCTTCTTGGAGCACAATGTCCTCAAAGTTGACGGTGCGATCAGGACTCTTGAAGCACTTTCGAAGCTAAGAGACATGGAACACGTCATGAACATTTGCGAAGTTTGAAGGAAGCTCGAGTTGATAGGCGAGGTCGCCTCTCTTGCTGACAATCTTGAAAGGTCCCATGTATCTGGGGCAAGCTTCCCTTTGATACCGAAGCAACGAGTACCTTTCATAGGAGAGACGCGGAGGTAAACATAATCTCCGATCTCGAAAGCCAAATCATGGTGCTTACTATCATAGTAGCTCTTCTGACGGGATTGGGCTGCTTTGAGGTTATCACGAATGACTCTGCACAGTTCTTCTTCTTCTGTGATTAAGTCATTACCCAAAAGCTGACGTTCGCCGGTTTCAGACCAGTTGAGAGGGGTACGGCACTTCCTGCCATACAGAATTTCAAAAGGGGCCTTGCCCGAACTTGCTTGAAAACTATTGTTGTAGGAGAATTCAGCATAAGGAAGACAATCCTCCCACTTCATGCCGAAGGAGATCACACAAGCCCTGAGCATATTTTCAAGAATCTGGTTGACACGCTCGACTTGACCGCTTGTTTGAGGATGGAAAGTTGTGCTGAAGCGGATGTTGGTTCCCATGGCCTTCTGAAAAGAATCCCAAAACTTCGAGGTAAAGATGCTGCCACGGTCTGAAGACATCACTTGAGGAATACCGTGCAGAGAGACAATACAAGAGGTATCAAGTTCTGCCAATTGAGCTGCAGTGATCGACTCTTTGATAGGCAGAAAGTGAGCCACTTTGGTGAGTTTGTCGATGACAACAAATATAGCATCATTGCCACGCTTGGACTTTGGAAACCCAGTCACGAAGTCCACTTCAATGTGGTCAAACTTCCATTCTGGAATAGCAAGAGGTTGGAGGAGACCTGCTGGCCTTTGGTGTTCTGCCTTCACTCTTCTGCAGACATCACATTCATTCACGAATTGAGCGATCTCGCACTTCATTCGAGTCCACCAATAAGCTTGCTTGAGGTCCTGATACATCTTCGTGCTCCCAGGGTGGATGGAGAGGAGAGAATTGTGAGCCTCGTTCATGATCACTTTACGGAGGTCACCTTTGGGCACAACAATACGATCCTCGAAGAAAAGAGTGTCCTTGTCATCAAGGCGGTAGCACTTGTACTTGGACTGACTCTTGGCAATCCCAATCTTCACCTTTTTCACCATAGCATCAAGAAGCTGAGCTTGGCGAATCTGGTCTTCTAAGGTAGGAGAGACTTTAAGGTTGGCGAGGAAACCTTGAGGAACAACTTGCAGATTAAGCTTGCGGAAAGCTTCACAAAGCTCGGGTTGATAAGGCTTAAGAATCAGACTGTTGCAGTAAGCCTTCCTGCTCAAAGCGTCAGCAATCACATTGGCCTTGCCTGGAGTATACTCAATACTCGGATTATACTCTTGAATCATTTCGACCCATCGAGTTTGCCTGAGGTTGAGATTAGGCTGAGTGAAGATGTACTTGAGACTCTTGTGATCAGTGAAAATATCCACTTTTCTTCCCAATAGAAGATGTCTCCATGTCAAAAGAGCATGCACAACTGCCGCCAACTCGAGATCATGAGTGGGGTAGTTCTTCTCATTAGGCTTCAACTAGCGATATGTATAAGCAACAACTTTCTTCTCTTGCATCAAAACTGCTCCTAGACCTTGGAGAGAGGCATCACAAAAGACCTCGTACGGCTTGGATTCGTCAGGCGGAGTCAGAACTGGAGCAGTGATCAATTTCTCTTTCAAAGTGTTGAAAGCAATATCACACTCCGGAGACCAAACGTACTTGACGTGCTTCTGGAGAAGATTAGAGAGAGGCTTCGCGATCTTAGAAAAGTTTTCAACGAATCTTCGGCAATAGCTTGCGAGACCGAGAAAACTGCGGAGTTGCTTCACATTCTGAGGAGGTTCCCAACTCAAAATTGCAGACACCTTCTCAGGATTCACGGCAATGCCCTTGGCAGAGATGATATGACCAAGATAAAGAACCTCATCGAGCCAAAATTCACACTTGGAGAACTTGGCGTAGAACTGATGTTCTCTGATCTTATCAAGAACCAAACGCAAGTGCTTGGCATGATCTTCCTTGTTCTTCGAGAAAACCAGAATGTCGTCGAGATAGACCAAAACGAAGTCATTGGTGTAGGCATTGAAGATGAAATTCATCATGCGAGAGAACATCGGAGGAGCGTTGGCGAGGCCAAAAGACATGACAGTGTATTCATATGAACCAAAGCTTGTTCTGAATGCTGTCTTGGGAATATCTTCTTCATGAATGCGAATCTGGTGATAACCCATACGGAGATCAAGCTTGGAGAATACTTGAGCACCTTTGAGTTGTTCGAACAGCTCATTTATGTTGGGAAGTGGGTATTTGTTCTTGATGGTCTTCTTGTTCACTGGACGGTAATCAACACAAAGTCGGTCCGTTCCATCCTTCTTCTTCACAAAAAGAACACCACAACCCCACGGAGAAGAACTAGGCCGGATGAGACCCATTCTTTCTTGCTCATCGAGTTGCTTCTTTATCTCCTTCAACTCTTCAGGTCCGAGCTTGTAAGGACGCTTGCACACAGGTTCCGTGTCAGGCTCAAGATCAATGACGAATTCAACTGGCCGGTGCGGAGGCATTCCTGGGACCTCTTCTGGAAATACGGCTGACGGAACGGAGGAGGAGGAAGCCAAAACTTCTGCTGCTTGGCCACTTGAGTAGAGGAAGAAGGAGTAACATCTCTGACTCGCTTCTTGGAAGCATCACACCTCAACTGAGCAGCCTCTTGCTTCAGTGCCATGTTGTAGAACTCATCGTATCTCAAGGGCTCAAAGAGAACAAGAGCGAGCTGAATTTCTTCTCTGAGACCACCCCTGAACTGATAAATCATGCTCTTCTCATCAGGGACGTCCTGCTTGGCAAAGCGGGCAAGCTTATGGAACAACTTGTTGTAGTCATAGACAGACAAAGAGCCTTGCTTCAGATTGCGGAATTCCTCACGCTTGCTTTCAACCACGCTCTGGGGAATATGATGAGCTCGGAAATCTCGACGGAAATCATCCCAAGTGATAACGCGTCCACCTCTGGAGTCCTTGTACTGCTGGAACCATTCTGCAGCTTGATCTTTGAGTTGGAAGGAAGCGAACTTAACAAAGTCCTCAGGCCTGACGTTACTGCACTCGAAATGCTTGCAGAGATCCACAAGCCAATCGTCAGCATCGGTTGCCTCAACACAATTGCTGAAAGTCTTTGGCCCGTTAGCAAGGAACTGGTTGAGTGTAGCAAAGTGACTCTGATTGCTACCTTGATTCCCATGACTGCCTTGATTGCGCTCTTGGAGAATTTGCATGATCAGTTGTGTGTTTGCATTGGTTGCGGCCATCACAGCTTGCCATGCCTCTGGAGGAGGTGGAGGTGGTGGCGGATCAGGATTCGGAGTCGTGCACGTTGGAGGATCCATCCTGAAGAGGTTGACCACCATTAGCACATTGATAGACAAATATTGAAGCTGAATCCAACGGAATGAAAATTGCAACATATAGTCTTCACATCCGAACAAAATGAACGAATGCATTCCTCTTGAAATGGTCACATATCCATAAATTGAGAAGCCACGTAGAATTAAGGTAGAGAAATAAATCAACAAGGAACGGATCAAGAACGAATAATCGGTAAGAAATCCCAATCTCAAACCAATATCCGTGGAAGAAAAACTAGAGCTACTAGAATTCCCACCTATGAAACTCCCGAACCTTTCCGGTTATGCAATCAGGTGTTGGGGATACAGGGGAAGCATAATATCTCACCCAAACTAGCAAATCCTACATCCAGCTGTATCCATCCTTCAACACATAACCAAGAAAACTTCGGAAACCATCTACCTCAACCTTCGAAAAGCATCCGTTACACAAGTTATGGCGATACTCCCGAACTCCCGCCCCAGTACTGGGTGGCGTCGAGGTTATCTCACCAACGAACTGCATAAAAGAGATTTTCGATGTCGGCGTACTAGACTCAGGTATTCCAGAATTGCAACGATAAAATTATGATGACAACACCTCAGAGCTCAACTCCCCAGGACACTTCCACTAAACCCCTGACAGGAGGCACCAAGACAATGTTCTCATCATAAAAACGTCGGAACGATTCCAAGATACCCGCGTGATCCTAAATTTTTTTTTAGTGAAATTTGAGAAGAGAAGAGTCAAAACTCTACGTCAGGATGCCTTACTAGAGCGATGAGGAGACTGGAAAGTAAAAAAGAATTAATAAACTCTCTGATATATAATTCCTAAAGACTCAAAACATTTTTCTAGACACAACTCGGCCGCTAAAAACGATCAAGCAATGGGGCTCCTAAGGTCGGGGAATGCTCTGATTACCAACTTGTAACACCCTCGATGCGACTATAGCTCCCACGTGTCGAGGCACGACTTAGAGACATAATCGCATTGAAGGCATACGTCGCAAGTTAGGCAATCTTCACAACATCCCATGTAATATGATAATAAAAAGGGAGATAACATAGTTGGCTTACACTCGCCACGTCAATCAAGTACATAAATAACATTATATCAACCAAACACTCATGGCCCGACTACGGCGCCAAAATAAAAGAGAACCCAACATGCGACACGGTCCCAATCACCCCCAACTGGGCACCACTACTGATCATCGGGAAAGGAAACATAGTATCGCTGAGAGTCTTCGTCGAACTCCCACTTGAGCTCATACGCGTCTCCTGGAGCGGAATCATCAGGCCCTGCATCTGGTGTAATAGTAAGCTGTGAGCCACAGGGACTCAGCAATCTCGCACCCTCGCGATCAAGACTATTTAAGCTTATAGGTGTGGCAAGGTAAAATATGAGTGGAGCTGCAGCAAGCGACTAGCAAGTATGGTGGCTAACTTATTCGCAAAAGAGAGCGAGAAGAGGAGGCAAAGCACGAGCGAGAATCTAGAGAATAACCTGTGCAAACATTACTCCAACACCGTGTCCACTTCCCGGACTCCTCCGAGAAGAGGCCATCACGGTAACACACTCAGTTGATTCATTTCAATTAATTAAGGTTCATGTTATCTACAACCAGACATTAACAAATTCCCTTCTGCCCATAACCGCAGGCACGGCTTTCGAAAGTTCAATCCCTGTAGGGGAGTCCCAACTTAGCCCATGACAAGCTCTCATGGTAAACGAAGGAATAGACCTCCTCCCAAGACGTTCCAATCAGACTCGGTATCTCGGTAACTCAAGACACTTCGACAGGTTAAAAAAAGACCAGCAACACCGCCGAATGTGCCGACAAATCCTAATAGGAGCTGCACATATCTCTTTCTCAGGGCACACTCAGATTGTCCTAGGTATGGGTAGGCCAGCCCAGAGTTGCCCCTGGTGGCCACCGGTAGCTGATAGGTGGACCAACACTCAGAGGAGCACTGGCCCGGGGGGGGTTAAAATAAGATGACCCTTGAGTCTGCAGAATCCAAGGGAAAGAAAAGGGTAGGTGGCAAATGATAAAACCAATGTTGGGCATTGCTGGAAAAGCTTTAATCAAGGCGAAATATCAAGGGGTTCCCATTATAACCCAACCGCGTAAGGAACGCAAAATCCGGGAACATAACACCGATATGACGGAATCTAGGGCGGCAAGAGTGGAACAAAACACTAGGCGAGAGGCCGAGCCTTCCACCCTTTACCAAGTATATAGATGCATTAAGATAACATGGCAATATAATGATAACCCAACAAGTAAATAAAAGATGTTCCAACAAGGAACGGCCTCCAATCTTCATCTGCAACTAGCAACGTTATAAGAGGGGCTAAGCAAAGCGGTAACATAGCCAATCAACGGTTTGCTAGGACAAAGGTGGGTTAGAGGTTTTACATGGCAATTTGGGAGGCTTGCAAGCAAGTGGTAGGCATCGTAGCATTGGCATAGCAAAAGAGCGAGCAAACTAGCATAGCAAAGATAGTAGTGATTTCGAGGGTATGATCATCTTGCCTGCACAGTTGTCAGAGTTGACTGGATCCTCAAGAGCAAACTCAACGGGCTCCTCGTTAGCGAACTCGTCTCCCGGCTCTACCCAAACAAGACAAACAAGCAACAAGGATACAATCAACCACGTGCAAGACCAAGCAATATGATGAAATGATGATATGCTATGCGGGATGCGATGCGGGATGCAAAATGCAAGATATGACAGGAAATGCATGAACCTGGCCTCAACTTGGAATTCCAAGGTTGCCACTGGAAATATGAGATGAAATCGCTTGAAAACGATATAAAGAACGCCGGAATCGGAGTTACGGTTTGGAAATGGCAAGCGATTCAAAAATGACACCGGTCTGCGATTTACAGCAAGTAGGCATCTAAATGCAATGACATGAACATGCTACAGCCAACCAACAAGACAAAAAAATACATGGAAGGGATTCACACAAGATTCTTAACAAATCTCTAGCACTGAGCTACGGCCAAATCATCCATTAACAGGTTCAAACAAGCATGGCAAAAACGCAAATGACAAACAGATCTCAGACTTAGTGAAATTAACACTTGTCTGGAATTTCAGATCATATAGCCCTCTTCGGAGCAGCAAAACAACATGCTACAGGACATGAACATGACAAAGAAAGACATGGCATGGAGCTACTCAACAAGCTTAACAAAAGTCTCTTAGTGACCTTGAGCCAAAAGGGATCACAATATATACTAACAAGCACACGAACATAGCAAAAACATAATCAGTTTTCAGACTTGGTGAAAACTGGGACTTGCTAAAACATAACTCACGAAGGCATGTTTACGAGCTCGATGCACTCACTACGGTCCAATTCATGACAAGACGAGCATACACCCATAAAGAAGGAATAAAATACAAGCTATACATGGCAAGATCAATGGCATAGCATGCACGGATCAACTACAATAACATCGGCAAAATCGCAAACAAGTTGACGATCTGCCCAGATTCACAACGAAGCAAAAGTAGAGCTCGATTGACTCAAGCTACGTTAATCCATAATTGCAAACAAAGACATGGATGGATAGAGCACTACAATATTAACAAAACTCCCTTACTGATCATCCTCAAAAGAGGCACGTATCACTAGGAAACCACAAGAACATATGGCATCGTGAGATAAACAATCCCAGGACTTAGTGAAATCACTAAGTCCCTGAAAACAGAATTACCGGGTGCTTCACTTTGCAAGCTTGCACATGTCACCACACACATCATAAAAATACATGGCTTGCACCTCTTGAAATATGACAAAACCCTAAAAAAAAACACATGAAGAACTCACGGGCATATCATGCACACAATAATCATGGCAAAAATGACAAAAGTGCTAAACGGAGTAACAGATCTGACAATTAACTCAAGTAGCCCTCTTCTAACAGCATTTCGGGCATCAAGATGAGCTCAAATGAAAATGATGCAATGGAATGAAATGATGTACTCTCTGATATGAACCTTTTGATATACTATATGCATGAATCGGAGCTACGGTTGCAAAGTTACGGAGCCGCGAACATGGCAACTTGGATCAGGAATTCTGGGACTTAGAAAAAACTATACCCCGCGGGAACCAGGACGAGGAGATCCGGGCGAGGCGGGGTCGTTTGGATGGCTGAGCTGGTGGATCTGGTCCACCCGACCAGATCGGATCCGGCTGTAGCTCCGGCGAGCGGCGGACAGCGGGCGGGGTGGAAGTGGCCGGCGGCCGAGGCGGCGAAGGACGGCGGGCGGTGCGGGCGGCTCCGGCGACGCGGTGGCGTAGGCTGGCGACCGGCAAGGCGGCGGGGAGAGCGGGGCCGGCTCGGGCGGCGCGAACGGTGAGGGAGCTCGCCGGCGGCGGAGCTCGCCGGCAGCGGGGAGAGTGGCGAAGGCGGCGGGGCACTCGGCGGCGGGGAGCAGCGGTGCGGCGGCGCGCGCCGATGGGCCGCGGGGGCCCTGCCTGGGCTCGGCGGGCCGGCGCGTGGAGGGAGGCGGCTGGCGTATGGGGAGGCGCCACGTGGCGGCGGCGGGGAGCAGCGGACGTGTCCGGCGCCGTCCGGACGTGTCCGGCGGTGGCGGATCTGGGATTTTAGGGTTAGGGACGAGGGGGATCCGAAATTTGAAATGGGTGGTGTATATATAGGCATAGAGGGAGCTAGGAGAGTCCAAATGAGGTGCGGATTTCGGCCACGCGATCGTGATCGAATGCTCTAGAGCATCGAGCAGAGTTTGGTGGGTTTCGGGCCAAATTGTAGAGGTGTTGGGCTGCAACACTCACGAGGCCTTTTCGGTCCCTCGGTTAACCGTTGGAGTACCAAACGAAGTCCAAATGGTACGAAACTTGACAGGCGGTCTACCGGTAGTAAACCAAGGCCGCTTGGCAAGTCTCGGTCCAATCCGGAAATGTTTAATCCCCACACACGAAAGAAAGCTAGAAATGGCCACCGGAGGAGAACGAAGCGCCAGAATGCAAAACGGACAACGGGGAAAGTGCTCGAATGGATGAGATGAACACGTATGCAAATGCAATGCACATGATGACATGATATGAGATGCATGACAACGATAACAATACACGGAGACAAAAACCCGAACCCGAGGAAATAAATATAACTTAACGCCGGAAACGGCAAGAGTTAGAGTACAAATTGGGAAAGTTACATCCGGGGTGTTACATATCTCCCTGGTTCACACATACACATGTCTCACTCGCGCTATACATATAGACCCATCCAACACTCTCCGCCCTTGTTCTCTCTCCATGTGACACGCACCCCCCTAAGTACCACAATCCCTCACTCCATCAAAGGCGCAAGCACCCCCCTCCTAAGTATGATTATCTCTTACTATCCATCAGGAACACATGTATTATCTCCTTCCATCCATACGTCTATCTCGATATCTCTCGGGGCATCTTCTATCGCGCACACACCATGTCACTCAATCTACCACCCATGTAGTCCCATCACGATCTCCAGGGGATCTCTCTATGACAAACATACACTCTCTCCTCCCCATGTCTGAATTTTCTCCGTACGTCTCTCTCGACCTCTCTCCCTTGTTTGTCAGACCCCTCTTGTCCACGTGCTAGGGGTCTTGCTCTCTCGGTTCCAAACAACCACACACTATCTCCTCACCTTGCCTCCGTTGTCGGAGATGCATGTGTGATATGTTTGCATAAGACACGCACGCTTTTTCTCTACTTTTATCGTGTGTTGTCCATGTCTATTTCACACATGCACACACACTTTTTTCACTCACTCTCTCTCTCTCTCTAGTTAGAGACTCTGTCATGTCCATAAGCATATGGATGTTTTGAAAAGTCAAACCTCAGAAAAGTTTGACCAGGTATATGTGGAGAAAAACATTTACATCTGGAATGATCATTAGATTCATCACAACATGTACTTACTGCGTACTATCATTTATCTTTGATATTGTAGATATAAGTAATTTCTTTATAAACATGGTCAAAGTTTCAAAAGTTTGACTTAAAAAAATGTTGGAACTACATTATCGAACGGAGGGAGTAGCTCTTTCTCTCTCTCTCTCTTCTATCTCTCACGGGCCTCCCCTCTCACTCAAACTCTATACCGACGGATTATATGCTCACTGTGTCAGCGTATAGCTCCGTATATTGTTTAGTTGACCGGTCAACCAATCCACATTCTTCCTTGTCAGCTCCTGTTTAGTATCTTCGTGTGCTGGCCCATGTGGCAGTGGGTGAAAATAAGTAAACTAGAGGCCCATCTGACACGCGGTGAAGTAAACAAAGTTGAAACCACTCGGGGTAGCACCCCGCACGCTAGTAAATTGAGGGTGCATTGAGGACAAACTTCTTGCGCGCGAAGGATGCACTCGCGCACAATTCACCACTATGCGGCGGCATGCACAGAAGGACGCACTCGCGCACACCGAGCACACAACACACACCAGCACACGTGTACACCAGCGTCGCCGCCGGTTGATATGGACGGCGAGGCAGCCAACAAGCGGAGGCGGCTCGAGCCAAAACCGCAACCGGCGAGCCTGGACTTCATCAGCAGCCTCCCCGACGACATGCTGCTCATC
Organism: Triticum urartu; assembly: GCF_003073215.2. Classification (NCBI taxonomy): domain Eukaryota; kingdom Viridiplantae; phylum Streptophyta; class Magnoliopsida; order Poales; family Poaceae; genus Triticum; species Triticum urartu. The sequence goes on along the minus strand of NC_053023.1, from coordinate 115,966,827 downwards.
ATCATCGGCCTCCTCTCCACAAAATCTGCTGTGCAGACCGCCCTGCTCTCCCAGCGGTGGCGCCCCTTCTGGCGCTGTGTCCCCCTTAACCTCACCGTGGACAGCTGCCTCTGCGATGGGGATTGCAAACGCATGGCCGCAGTCTCCAAGATCCTTTCATCGCACCCTGGGCCAGCCAGACGCCTTGACATCCGCATGTTCAGTACCAACTGTAAGGTCAAACCCAAGTTCGACGAGTGGTTCTTATCCCCCGCCCTATATCAGCTCGAGGAGCTCAGCTTTGAAGCTGGACGATGTCGCTCTCTGCCGCCGTCCACGCTCCGCCTCACGCCAACGCTGCGCCGCGCCAGCTTCAGCTCCTGCTATCTTCCCCAGATTAATGCCGCGCACGCCATTCTTCTCCCTCAACTCAAGCAGCTCGACCTCTTCGACGTTGTCATCTTGAAGAAGGCTATGGAGCACCTGCTCCGTAGCTATACTGCGCTCGAGTACCTTCGTGTTGAGCAGATCCACGAGTTCATTAGCCTCCACATCGCCTCGACGAATCTCCGATGGATTTATGTGTCTTGCTGGCCCCTCAACAAGGCATCAATTGGGAAGTGATCACTCTAGCTGTTCCATGTTATGGTCATTGAGAATGCGCCTTTCCTTGAGAGATTGCTTGTATCGGATCTAGAAGGTCCAACAAAACTCAGGGTCATTGACATGCTGAAATTGACAGCGTTGGTGTACTCGTCTGCCAAATTCTCCAAACTCTTTATTGGATCCGTAATCGTTCAGGTACAACACTCATCTTCTTCTCCGTCTTCTTGAAATTCACATTTTTAAATTTCTTCTTGATGTATTTACGACCGTCTTCCAGAAAATGATTCCCACAACCTTGACCTAGTATATGCGCAAAGTGAAGGTCTTAGCACTAAAATCTATCGGCCCTAATCTGGATCAAGTTGTTGGATTCCTTACATGCTTTCCATGCACGGAGAAGCTACTCATCGAGGTGAAACTTCTTTCCTATAAGTAAATGGTAATCACAATGTAGCTCAATTTTTTTCGTAATTTTCCCAAATTACGATGACAAGTTAGTGTTCAAAACTGCATCTACGCACTTCACCGAATGAAATGTTTTTAGTATTTTTTTCTAACGTGATCACCTGCATCGTTTTTATGCTGTACTACTATAGTAGCCTAGGCTAGTCATAGTGGAAAGTAACTTAGACTACTCCAGTAACTCTGTGGTTACCCTAAGAGCAAGTACTACCTCTGTCCTAGTTTACTCTTCCAATTTTGTAGTAGCAAAATTTGACCATAGATTTAACTGACAAAATGTTAATGCATGTCACTAAGAACTATATCATTGGATTCGTATTTGAACATAATTTCAAATGGTGTAATTTTTAGTGACATGCATTGGCATTTTCTTAGGTAAATCTATGGTCAAAATTTTATACTAAATACGAGGTAGTATTCCCTCCGTCCCAAAATTCTTGTCATACATTTGTTTAGATACGGATGTATCTAACACCAAAATGTAACTAGATACATCCGTATTTAGAAAAATTTAAGACAAGAATTTTGGGACGAAGGGAGTACAAAAGTGGGCTATGTAGGCCAAAACATGTGCCAAATTCACTTGTGATGCATTTGGCATCGATGCCCCTCCATTGCTCACCCGGTGCACCAATCTGGATCACCTACTTTGCTCCGGTGCCAAATTAACTCACGCAATGAAAAAACACTCAGTGGGAGAGAGAGAGGACTGAGGCAATAAAAAACACTTGTTTGGGAGAGTGAGAGGCTGGTGTAGTTGGTTTGATTGATTTGTTTATACATGTGGGTCTGTGTGCACAGCGGTGCCAACTCTCTCACATCACGAGAGCGGTGCCAAAATCTTTTGATTTGACATCGATGCGTATTATGTGGCATACTTTTGCGAAATATGGCATCGGCCACATAGTGGAAGGCAACAAATGCCCAAGCTCTTCACGTGCTCCTAGTTAAATGAGAGGAAACAGAAAGAGAGAGAGAGAGAGAGAGAGAGTGAAAAAAATATCACTAGCCAGCCAACCCTATCGTATGAGCGAATGATATTGGTACCTCTTGATGACACATAAATCTTATGCAGCCAGCTACTCTAATATGTTCTCTTCTTTTGCAGATAAAAAAAGACCCGAAAGTGAAAAATGTGCTGCACTATAACAATCTCATCGAATGCCTTGATCTCCATCTTACAGAAATTGATTTGATCGACTATCGAGGCATCACATATGAGATTAAATTGGCCAGTTTCTTTGTTCTGGAGGCAAGTGTGCTCAAGGTAATGAGCTTTGGCGTTCTCTGGCGCAACAATGAATGGCTTGCTGATCACCGCAAGCGTCTAAGCCTAAGTGACAAAGTCTCCGCAGAAGCTGAATTTGTTTTGAAACATCAATTGGCCAGAGACTCGAAAACTTATTTGCTAATTAGTGACTTGTCAGGGCAGTGGATTTTAGTTTGTACGATAATGCTGCATCCACCTAAAGTAACGAAAGTTCTTACGTAAACTTCCTAGTAATTCCCTCTTCGTAGGTGCGGCATTAATCCTAAAATTTGTAATATCGGTTTGAAACTTGTAATATTGTCGTGTCCTATTCCTACGTTTTCAAAATCCTGCGAATCAAACAGGTCCTGAGTTGGTGATGATGTTGTGTCTCCCATCTTTCACCAACAGCCGTCGGATCTAGATCTGACGCATACAAACCAAGCTTCTGCATTTTTGCAAAAAGATGCCCACACTTGTTCCCTATTTACAAACAACTCCTTGTCTCTCACAATTAGCCTTATCTCCTCCCCACCACATCTAGAAGGCCGTGGAAAAATCTGGCGTGATGGCCGCTGCCGGAGCCGTCCACCCCCAATCTTGGTGTTCCGTGCAATGCACGGGCATCTACGCACGGGAAATTATGTCGAATAGGGCTAGTTGTGAGCAGGCTAGCTGTACAGCCGTGATGATAGTGACTGCAGACGGTGAGGCTGACTATGGTATGCCGAACACGGCACCTATACTCAGGTGTCATCTTCGGCGCAGGGTCTTGTCACTTTACTGTCAGGAGCAGCACATAATAATTTGACCAACGGGTAGTACAGTGCTAGTACTCCTACTACTACATTGGTAGTACTACTACTAGTACTAGTAGCACCACCATCTGGATTTAGGAGTACTACCACGTCCATCTGGATTTTAGTATTTGACTAGCAATATCTAGTAATGCATGTCACAAAAAATGTACTACTCTCTCTGTAAATAAATACATGGTGTTTTATTCCTATCGGCGAGAGAACTAATGTTTTTTTGCTAACTAGATTACTAATAGGATTACATGCAATGAACTAAACACTACATGTCATGTTTGGTAGTCTCAAGTCATTGAAAGCATGCACGGCCCACATCTCCCATTGGTTGATATGTCACGAAATAAGAAACAAGGAGGGAGTTAATGCACTATGCCTAAGTATTTTGGGATTATTTGGTTTTCGTAAGGTGACTTACACAACATTTTTGTTTACATGCATTAACATTTTATTAGTTAAATCAAAGGTCAAAACTTGGCACAAAATGCAAAGGGGACCAATAAACTAGTAAACATCAAACTTCTCTCATTTGGCCCCAACTAGAGGTCTGGTGAGATGACTATACTGCACCGGCATGGAGGGGGACGCAACTTCGTTGACTTATGGCAACTGCCTTTGGGTGAATGACATGTGGGCCCAGGGGTGGCTGGCCCACCTATCATACAACCAAAGGCAGGTGCAGTAGAGGGCCAAGGAGTAGTACGAAATCCTACGCACCTACGCATGGTAACCAAGGGCAAGAGTGATCACTCGAATCGCAAGATCAGTTGACTAGAAGCTAAGCTAGACCCATGGAGGCGATGAGCGCGAGCATCAGTCGGCTGTGCCAGATGGTCCACGACGCCGGCCTACGGCCCGGCACCGAGGAACGTCTCCAGGTAGTATTGCTTGAGGCCGCCAGGGCAAGGGGTCGCTTGGACGACAGCTTCGTCTCCTTGTTTGACGAGGTCCTCGTCGGTTTCCTCGACAAGTTCACCGTCGTCAAGAAGCTTGCGGACGACTTTGACGTAAGCCTCTAGCCGACGCGCCCAGGCTCTGCGATGCCCGCCACCCTCAACGTCCACTATGGTGACAACCTCTTCGACGCACTTGTGGCCCTGCGACTGCCCACCGTCGCGCCGGAGAATGTCCACCTCGAGATCACGCTCGCCGCGCAGCGCCTGGCGCAGCAAGACACCATCGACATAATCACCCATGTCAACGCGCAAATCGTCCACAAGGACTACTACATGCAAGAGGAGGATGATAGGATGCTGGCCTTCTTGGACCGCAGGGCAACCTTGGACGACACTGTTCAGAAGCACGTTGAGCTCGCCGCCAACGTCGCTACTCCTCACACGTCGGTTGGTGACCCGGCGCACTAGGGCGTGAGGATGTCGTTGATGGATCCGTATGTATTTTTATCTTTCCGTCAAATCCATGTAGTAGTATATGATACTGCAGTAATTATCTTACCTTTCGCATCAACTTCATAATTTTCGTACGTACTCCATGCATGAACGGCGCTAGAACCAAACTTCTCATTACTCTAGGCAAAATCGTTATTTTCTATCTATCGGTCGCGCCATGGAGCAGAACCAAATTTTACAAGTTACGAGTTCAAAAGGAAAATCCTACCGTGTTCACGTCGCACCCCCACACGATTGGTCCGGCATGCCACTCAAGCGGGAATGCATGCGGTGTTGCATTTTCACTTACAAGTGGGACCGCAGTTGAGCAAACCGACTATCGGCAAACCCCCACCCCGCCCACCGCGCGATGCCTGAGAAAATAGGAGGGAGAAGAGATGGCTGTAGCACGGACTCCAAGAAAATTGGTGTCGGATGGGACTCGTGTGGGTGGCGTGTGCCGTACTGCTAGACGTGAATGCTAGTTATGGCCCATGCCACCGCACTATATCGAGCCTATATCGAGGTACTAGAACAAATTTCCTGCAGTCCATGCTCAGCCCTCCTCTATCTCTCTTCTCAGCCAGCCAGTGGACGCGCAGAGCCCATCGTCTGTTTGCTCACATGCGGCCCCACATATCAGTGAAAATGCAAGAGGACCCACAGAACCTGCACATCTTTCACCTCGACGTGCTGGTGATGAAAAACAAATCCAATAAAGATCTTTGGTGGCCGCTTTTGGAGTTACTTAAGAGTAGTAAGATTCTATTTACAGTTTAACCCAAGATGCACATCTCATGGCTTAAACTACCACTCTATTTTCTTTCATGACACGACCTGGATGCTGGATGTCCCACGTGTCGGTAAAAGGAGGAAGAACCCGACCAAATCTTTGGTTGTGCTCTCGGATTAGACTAGTTGTGCTAACTTAAAAATTTTATTGTGTACTCCCTCTGTTCCAAAATACTTGACTTCCATTTGTCCAAAATGGATGTACCTATATACTAAAACATGTCTAGATACATATATATTTTGACAAATAGAAGGCATGTATTGTGCAACGTAGGGAGTAGAATGGATGCAAGTTTTTGTATTGCGAACAAGAGTACATCCATATATTGATAGAGCGCAATTTAGTAGATGTTCTATCACTTTTAGCTAGCACAGAGGCTAGAGATGAGATTAGTGCACTTGTTGATACTCCTACTAGAATAGATGGTAGACATGAGACTAGATGCGAGGAAGCAACGTCTACTTCTTTACACTCGAAGAAGAAAGAAGCACGCAAGATCGAGCCTCCGCAGATCAACAATGAATGCATCGAGAAGGCACTAATCCAACTTACAGGAGTAGTAAAATGTATTCTTGTGGTTCTTGTTTTCTTTGGTATTTATTTTCTAGTCAATATTATCATTGGAGTTCGTGCAAAACGGAGGTCCGTTTGGGGTCGTGCGTTGGAGTTGGCCTTACAAGTGGGACCGCAGTTAAGGAAACCGACTATCGACAAACCCCCACCTCACCCGCCGCGCGATGGCTGAAGTTAGAGAAACGACGAGGTTGAAGAGATTGCTCTAGCATGGACTCCAAGAAATAATATGGTGTCAGATGGATGTCGTGGTGGTGGCGTGTGCCGTACTCCTGGACGTGAATGCTTGTTCTGGCCCATGCCACCCTACTACTCCTACTACTTACTCCTACTATATAGTACTAGTATCGAGGATTCGAGGTGCTGGTTACATACAACAAACACATTAACATATGGCTACAGTAAAAACACCTACCCGACGCGCGAAGCATGTGAAGCTAGTACAAATAGTGTACTACTATTGTTGATTGGCCTCATCCTATAACCTGTTGCAATGCACGTACAATTATTTATTAGGAAAATATTTTTTTTGCCTCGTGGCACCACTCACTCAGAGAAGTGACTCGGAAGCCATTGATAAATTTAGTAAGTTTATCACATGCATATCATTTTATTACATACAACAGGTCATCAACCCACATCGACAACGAGGATACATTATAAATACTAAAGTTTTCACCACACAACAAATAACAAGCAATGAAATGAACTTCAACTCAACCATTCCTCGGCGTTGGAAACGCTTGCTTTGAACCACAAGTGATTCTCTGGGACGGGCCATCAATTGTCAATCTGGAAACCAACGCAGGACTGATCATCCAGGCTGAAGCGGCCTACTATATCAGTACCAGGGTAGGGAACCACCCAAATGTCCGAGGTATAGACACAGTTGCTTCTCATAAATTGTACTAGTAACATTGTGTGAACAATAGTTGGATCGCCTTTCACCATCATCGGATAGTTTTGTCCAAGGAAGAGCGAGTTTTCTCCAAGACTATCAATTATGTACCAGGGAGAAGGAGTTGGCGCTAGCACACTAGTATCCATCCAGAATACCATGCAACGGGTGTTGGAATAGGTCCGGAGAGTGCGACCATGGGAGACACCTGCTTCCTTAGCAGTAACATCATAAGTGGGTTGTATACACACAAGAAGAGGTGATCCATCGGAATTAGTTGCCAGGCGCCACAGAGTATATGGGCGCTGCTCGTCCTCATGCTCGTGATCAACACCATCATCATCTCCCCCTTGGTTATAAATTTTTTCAAGTATAGGTGGTGGGATATTCACAGGACCTTGGAAACACAAGAAGAAGGTTAATTAGTAAAGGGAAACTTGCTAACCCGCATGCATGTGGATGAAACAATTATAATTACGGTGGAAGACAAACATACCGAAACTACGAGGATCCCATGCAAAAACAGTGCCACGAGTGGTGGCAGCAAACACAAGGCCCTCATATTGAATTGCATCACAGTACTCATCCGTGTACAGAAACTGATTTTTGAGCAATATCCATCGAGTCAAACCACCAAGGAGAGCAACAAGCTTGTCGAACATAGCAACAACTTGATAGTTGTTGTAATTCCAAGAGCAGTTGGGAACTTGACAAATTGCTATCTTCCGTAGAAGACAGTCACCATGATCGTATTTGAACATGCGTACAATACCGGTGTGCTCAACCTCTGGGCAGTCTGCTAAGATTTTTGGAAGTGGAACCCGATCAGGAGTGTACACATTCACAAGTTCCCACTCGCAGTTGGACCCAATGTAAACAACCAATCTCCATTTGCGCCAGCCCAAGCCTTGCCCTCAAGCGATGGCATCTTAACATCATACGTATCATTATCAAGTGGCATCAACTTGCACAGGGCGAGGCCTCCGTCATGCCGGCGCCAGTCATCAGGGTCACGGCGAAGAAGATAGGGGAGATCAAACCGCTCCTTGACTCTTGGGTTCTTTGTAATGATGATATTAGTTGAGTCGAGAATGGGCTTGAACGAACCTCCCATGCTAGCCGAGGTGATGATGTCGCAACGATCAATGAGTTCATCCACCACGTCATCTTTCAGATCGGGGCAAGAATAACGGGGTCGTTTCCGTCCTGTTCCCTCCATGGAGAATACGATCGAACAATGGTAGAAAAAAGAGTGAAGGGCTAAAGGAAAATGGAGGAGGGAGAGGAAGAGCGTGCGACAACAGTTCCAAATCAAGAGGGAAAGGCGAAGAGTCGGTGGATGGTTGTGAGTTTGCCATGGTTCATGAAGAGGCGCCCCGGCCTACACGTCCGTTCGGAAATACTCCTACTACTCGCCGTCGTCTCACAGATATGTTGGAACAGGACCACATGTCAATGAAACATGGTGTGTAATTTCTCGTGCAAAATGCGATGTGGCCGCATTGGCCCGACGTGCCGCATTAGTTATCGACCTTTATTTTTTTAATGGTGTGTCGATCAGTTTTGAAGCACGACTAACTAGTACTGTACGCAGAGAAAATATAAACTACTCTACCACTACTCCACCTCGAGTACTAGTAGTATAAAAAAGATATATAGGCTGGAGCTTGAGAGCTTTCTTGCTAAGGGCTGCCCACTTGCTTCTCACACTACCACCCTCTCTCTAGATCTAAAAAAGACGGCCCCTCTCTCCCTCCTCACCGGTGGTCACGGATCCACCGGGGAAGAAAAGGACGTGCAGCGTTGACGCACTCGTCGTCGACGAGCGAGGTCACATACTGACAACAAGGCCGTCTTCTCAGACCTAGCACCCGCGCGGGATGGCCTCCGTCCCCAAGCTTGCTGCCGTAGTGTGTGCGAAGGACGATGACCACAAGCGAAGCCACTTCCCGCCGACCCTCAGGTATGCTACCTCTTTTCGAACCATAGCCTTGTTCTATTGCCCCATCTGCCATGTCGTTTCATGTGGATCTTTTTCCACTCCACCATCTTCCCAATTTGCTATCCTTTGCTCTGCTGGCCACGTAGACGAAAACCATAATTTGCACTATTAAAGGAAACCCTACTTCATGCAGACTAATCCATGTCTGGGTTGAATAAGGAAAGGAAGGGAGACTGTACTGTCCAAGAGAGTAGGCATCAAACCCGCATCTAGGTTGAAAAGGGGAAAATCAGTAGCTAAGGAACGAGTCTTGTGTCTCTTGGTTGAAGAAGGATAGAAAGGCATGACAACACAATAGAGAATGACCAGGTCGATCGGTTTGTTGTCCTCGCATAGGAAAAAGGTGGCTAAAGAGAACAAAAATGGGACGTAATCCACATATGCTGCCTGGATATTTGTTGCTCTGGGAAACCATACCTCCCTCACCACTCTGCGTCCATGGAGGTACATCGTACTAGTGCGCCCACTGTCCGAATGGTCCTCCCATGCTCTTATTGCCACTTTTTTTGCTATTAGTATAACGCCAGTAGTCAAGTCAAGCAATGCTACTGCTAAAGTGATGCCACATTTAACTAATGCTGCTCTCAGTCTAATGCCACTGACAAATTTAAGCAATGCCATTTAATGTCACCGGATTATGTCAGGGTTAGCTATTGATTGTGGATGTATTAAAGATTTTTCAGCTAAGGCATTCTAATGCTGTTGCATAGCCAGTATACCAATGATGAAACTTGTTACTACCTTTAGAATTTTGTACTGTTAATGCTTATAGATTACATACCTCACTTTCATGAGATAAGTTAATTTTTTTGTACAGTGTCACCAAAATGCCAAGGCGCTGATGTCATTTTATTTTGGTTAAACTGCACAGACAATTATGAAGACAAGAGGAAAGGTCAAGAGTGGGCACCTCCTCCTCCGGCTGTTCTCTTGATTCATTCAATCAAGTTTTTATGTTTTATCGATTATCAAGATTGGGATAGCAATTTTTAAGGTCCCCCCGAGTTCGAAATGATATTTACCTTGGAGGTACATGGTTTGCAATTTTTTATACTGTCATTAGTTAATAATGCTAGTTACCTTCAGACTTTTGTATTTGGTTTAATGCTCATGCATAACTAGTATACCAATGCGGAAACTTGTTACCTTTACATTTTGTATTGTTAATTCTTATAGAAACCTTCCAGTGCTAGAGTTTATTGAAATCTGTTCAGTAAAACCATTGTACTGTACCCTATAATAAACTAACTACTCTATTGTTGCACTAGCCACTGGATTAGTGTATATTTGTAGTATTCAAATGGTGTTGCATTAGCGTATGGACATAAATAAAGTGTGGCTGGCTTTCCCAGATATGTGCTCAAGAAAACTACTACCTATTTTTCTAAATACTAGACGTTTGGGTACTTTAAATTGAACCACGAAAACATCTTATATTAAGGAACAAAGGGTGTAGAGTTCACTCAAATTATCCTCGTAAAGCTAGTCACACCTTTGTTCATTATGTTATCGGAGGAGGTCTATATGTTTGTCTCTAATTCCTGTCGACTACATACCTGACATCATGATGTAATGTTAAGTCATTTCCTTTTGTACAGTGTTACTGAATTGTGAAGGCGGTGATGGCATTTTATTTTAGTTAAACTACACAAAATTTGCTTAAAAGAAGAGGAAAGGTCAGGAATGGCTCAGTTTTTCAGAAAAAACTATGTATGCCTTCCAGACATCAGCCGCTGTTGCTTTATTTATTCCTTCAAACAGGTGGTTAGAAACAGTCTTGCTACCTTTTCCCATTAAGAAATTGGAATGCTTATATTTGTGAGTCTATGCTTCAACTAGTGCCACTTTTTGAGTAATCACACTTTCAATATCTATGCAAACAGGGATGCTCGATTTTAGTCGAACTGCACAAAAAGTCCAACTGGTTCAACATTAGGAGCATGTTTTCTTCAAAACCTTTATATCCAATTGGTGGCACTATGAGCTGTTCATTACGAAGGTACATGGTTTTCTACTATCTTGCTACTCTTTTTGTACTATCATTAGATAGTAATACTAGTGGTTTGCATGTGAATTTATTGGCTGGGTGGACCTACATTGGAGGTGCAGGACAGGATTCAATGATTGGATGCTCAATTTCGGTTGTATCGATTTCACCTCTTCCATCACTACGAACATGGATATCCTTGGTCTGATGAAGAATAGGCGCTATATTTCTGCTCTGAACCAGCAAATCAATTCAGTACGAAATTTTCCAGGCCAAAACATAATTGTATCAAATTGTCCAGTGCAGAACTTTACAGATGCTAAGCGGAAGAGACATGTTTAAACCGAAAATACAAGGTGTGGTATATGTTTACTAGATGCTTGATATTTGTTCAGACAAAGATGTCTGCCCATTGCTATTTGGCAAACAAACAAAGTTTCTGTAATTTTGGTTCAACAGCACAAGACAATAGTATAGTCACTGCATGCAGTGCCATTTGAAAATAGACATAGAAAGATTAGATAGTCACTTCATGGACTGCAAAAAGTAGTACCGTACTATTTATTGGCCAACACTAGGTGCTTCATTGCTTTTGTCTGATTATACAATGGGCGTCATTTTGCCTAAGTTATAGTTTGTATTCCGAAAATAGTCTCGCGGTGTGATCGAGAGAAGACCAGATCATATTGAAGTGGATGTTCCTCCATCATGTGTGGTTCATTCTCATGGTTCCAGCTGTTGGTGAAACCACTTACGTTTGCAAGAGGAATTCTAGACTTCACAAACAAATTTGTCTTTCAGTCTGTACTGAATGTTGGCCAAGAGAAGCATCCAGGTTAGTAGGAAGAACAGATGTTTTTTCTAGATCTTTGCTTTTGGAGCTACATATTTGTATATGATCTGTGAATCATTGAGATGCATTAACATGTTGATCTTATGTATGGTAATCGTACTAGTTAGTTTTAGTTGCGACGCAAGGTCCGAAGTGGCTGATCTTTGCTTTTGGATCTACATATTTGTATATGATCTGTGAATCATTGAGATGCATTAACATTTACTTATTTCTGTTCGCTCAGTGTTTACAAGTTACTGATCAATCACTAGCTAGCCTACAAATGCGCTCCTGGCAGTTTTATTTGCGACGCAAGATGTGAAGTGGCAGTTTTTTGAATAAAAATGCCTACCTCTGAAGAAACTGACAAGTTACACTATCGATCCTACACGGATAAAAATGCCTACCTCTGAAGAAACTGACAAGCTACACTATCAATCCTACACGGATAAATAGCGGATCACGCACGTACTACCTCCTTTCCGGTTTGCAGGGCTCAATTCAAGAAACGGCCTACTCGATCCTACACGAATAAATAGCAGATCACGCACGTACTAGTACCTCCTTTCCGGTTTGCAGGGCTTAATTCAAACCTCTCACCAACCAAGGTACTCCCTCCGTCCGGGTTTATTAGTCCCGTGAGCAAAGCAGCAAGACCAAGGCATGGCAATAATTAACGGCATGCAGAAGTTTAAGCCTAATTAATTCCAGCGATTTAAGTGGCTGCATGCGTGCCCTAGGCTGCGACTCGTTGCATGCTGCTTCGCGTACTGCCTGCGAGCGATTATGAGTGCCTGCATGCCCAGCCGCGGCCGTAGTGTAAGAGACCTATCTAATGAGTGCGAAAAAAGAATAACGCTTTATTGTTGCGCGCGCTTTCTCCATAGTGTGGTCATTCACCTCCAAGACAAAGGAGGAATGATCCTCGAGTCTCCAACGTTGGTTGTTTGACGCTGCAACCGATGCTTGCCGATCTCTCAGACGGGACGGAACTGCGAACGTACAGTCATATATATCAGTCTGCTCTAGTGTTTCCACGAGCAAGCATGGCGCGCCTCAAGCCCTATGGCACTCGAATTCTATCGTCCGTCCACTGCTTACTCTCCTAGTAACTCGTCTTTCCCCGGTGACCTTTGCTAGCTACCGGATGTCCACCAGTGACCCAATCGCCATCTCCCTCATTCTACGCGGAATCCACCAAGTGCACACCGACGTCCTTCCGCACGTCGCCCATTTGTCCTCCGTAGTCGCGCCCGCCCCTATTCCGCGGCAGGCGACGCCTAGGAGGCAGTGAGCTCCCGACAGGAACTGAGTGTTCAGGTTCACCTAAATCGGAATGCAAGGCGGAGGTGGTTGGATTCATAGTCTGTATTTTACCCTAACATACTTGTAGATAGTGTGAGGATTCGGAGGAGTTGTTGTGGGCGCGATTAGCGGGATTTGGACTAGGAGATAGGGAGCAGGATTGTGGTGGCGATCCGAGAACGGCACTGTGCTGTGGAGAGCTCCTCCGCAGGAGCAGCGTATCGCCGATTTGTGTCGCCAGCGCGACATGGAGCAGCAGCGCATCGACGCTCTGAGTGGCGAGCAGAGCGGTTGCAACTGGGCCGACTACATGGTGGCCAGGGCCCGGCAAATAGCCCTGGAGGCTGTCGGGCATGCACGCGTTCGCGACGTCGATTTTTACTACCAGCTCGTCAAGTGGGTTTCCACTGTCGCGTCTTCCCCAGCTCCGCATCGTCCCCTGCCTAGGCCTCGCTGTCGTCCACCGCCCGGTGCTCTCGGCGCGGCGTGGTCAACGTGGTCAAGGAACGACTTCCATCAGACGTGGAACTGTATGTGGAGAGGCTGACAGCTGGGTCCACGACCGCAGCAAGGAAGTGCCTCCTTATTACGCGGAAAATAATATTCCTCCACCTGACAGCTGGGACCCACCGGATGGGCCAACTGTATTTTGCGAAAAAAATGTTCCCCCCTGACTGCTGGGACCCACCAGCTACATCTTCGCACGCAAGGAAGTGCGTTCGGGCAAAAAAAACAATTCGCCCCCTGACTGCTGGGACCCACCAGCTACATCTTTGCACGCAAGGAAGTGCGTCCAGGAAAAAAAACGGTTCGCCCCCTAACTACTGGGACCCACCAGCTACATCTTCGCATGCAAGGAAGTGCCTGACAGTCGGGACCCACCTGGTCGAAGCGTAAGTAGCGTTGTCATTCTGGTCGCGAACGTGTACATACATATATACTGGTGGATGTAGAGGCACGCACGTGTCGTAGTAGAGGCGCGCACGTAGCATGTACACGTACGTACAGCGGCCAGGGTGCAAGAAAGAAAATACGGCCACGTATGTGTACATACGGGCGGGGTCTCGAACGCCTACTCGCGCATACGTACGGAGGGCTCGTGTACATGGCTCATGAACGGAGAAACAGCGATACGTCGTCGTGTTCATGGGGAGGCAACGGAATGCGTCGTGGTCATGGCCGCTGATAGTTTGGCTACGGATGCGTCAGTGTTCATCGGGTATTCGGCGCAGAATGCGTCGTGGTATCGGGATACGGCAGCGAATGCGTCGATGTTCTATCGGAGAATCACGTGAATACGCGTCAGGCGGAGCCATCACGCGCAACTCTGGTGAACGACCACGCTGCTCTTGATATCTGTCGAGGGGCTGGACGAACAGTGCTCGATGGATAACGAGGCCTGCGTATCGTAAAGCGGAGGGAAACGCGATGTCCCTAGACGCGGCAGAAATGTGACTGGCGCTTGTGTACAGTCTCTCTCCCTCAGTCGGCACCCTCCTGTTGATCTGGGCCATCCGGGGGGTTTGTTTTGGATACCCTGCGCAAACGGAGGGAAACGGGTACCTGCCTACGCGTCAGAGAGTATGGGGTCATGTGAATCGGAGGATAGGGGGTGTGGCGGTTAATGCAAACGGATGAAACGTCCTCCTACGTTCGAAGAGGGGGGTCTGCTTGTACATCGAGGGGTGATGAGTGGTTACCTGTAGCGCAGAGAAACACCTGGTCTCCATCTGTCTGTTCATCGTCCACCGTCGACCTCCTCCATGTCACGTGGCTACCAGTCGAACCTCCTCCAGCCTCACCGGGCTCCTGTTCATCCAGCCTCCACCGCGCGCTAACTCCACCGGCTACTATTCAACCACCCCTCCACGGGCACCCCTTCACCGTCTACTGTTCATCGAGCCCTCCACCACACCACGGGGTCCTGTTCATCCAGAGGCAATGCCACCGCTCACTGTTCATCCAACCCCCCCTCGCAAAGCTCATTGTTCCTCCAATCGATCGGCTTTAGTTAGCAGCAGTAGCGAAGGAATCGCTCGATCAGGTTCAGTTAACAGCCATCGATCGATCGCCCGGGTTCAGTAACGCGTAGCCTGCAGTGCAATCTCTCGGGTTCAGTTAGAGCCCAACGCCTCCCTCGGGTTCAGTTAGGGCCAACGCCCCGCACACACGCGCGTACGTGTACGAGAGAAACACGCATCGCTCGGCTCTCGACCTCCCACCGTAACCGGGAACTCCCCGGAATTTTCCTCCCCCTCGCTTCTACCACGGTTTTTTCCGTCATGGACGGCCCAAAGAATGTCATGCAATTGCGTCTCCGGCCGGCCCAGAACGAAAAGCCCATTTTCTGTCATGATTTTTTGTCATAGAAGTAGGAGCCCACCACATCTATGATGATACCGGGTTTTGTCACATTTATCATCATAGAAGTGTCATATGTATGACAGAAAAAAAATTTGTTCGTCCCATAATGTCATGGATGTGTCTTTTTTTTGTAGTGCTACCTATGGATTGAGTAAGATCCTCCAAGTTGTCATCGGTGCAAGCAATAAAAATTGATCTCTAAATATGTATGACTTATTAGTGTGGGAGAAAATAAGCTTTATACGATCGTGTGATATGGAAGAGATAAAAGTGACAGACTGCATAATAAAGGTCCATATCACAAGTGCAATATAAAGTGACGTTCTTTCGCATTAAGATTTTGTGCATCCAACCATAAAAGCGCATGACAACCTCTGCTTCCCTCTGCGAAGGGCCTATCTTTTAATTTCACTTCCTACCTTGCATAAGAGTCATGGTGATCTTCACCCTTCCTTTTTACATTTTATCTTTTGGCAAGCAAGGTATGTTGGAAAGATCCTGGTATATAAGGCTAATTGGATGTGAGTTTTCATGAACTATTATTGTTGACATTACCCTTGAGGTAAAATGTTGGGAGGCAAAACTATAAGCCCCTATCTTTCTCTGTGTCCGATTAAAACTCCATACCCATAAGTATTGCATGAGTGTCAACAATTGTGAAAGATTGTATGATAATTGAGTATGTGGACTTACTGAAAAGCTCTTATACATTGACTCTTTCCTATGTTATGATAAATTGCAATTGCTCCAATGACTGAGATTATATTTTGTTAGTTTTCAATGAAGTTTACGATTCATACTTGAAATTGTGATTGAATTATTACTCTAGCATAAGAGATTATATGACAAGAGTTATATAAGTTGCTGTTCTAAGAACGATCATGATGCCCTCATGTCTATATTTTATTTTTATGGACACCTCTATCTCTAAACATGTGGACATATTTTTCGATTTCGGCTTTCGCTTGAGGACAAGCGAGGTCTAAGCTTGGGGGAGTTGATACGTCCATTTTGCGTCATGCTTTTATATCAATATTTATTGCAGTATGGGCTGTTATTACACATTATGTCACAATACTTATGCCTATTCTCTCTTATTTTACAAGGTTTACATGAAGAGGGAGAATGCCGGCAGCTGGGATTCTGGGCTGAAAAAGGAGCAAATATTAGAGACATATTCTGCACAGCTCCAAAAGTCCTGAAACTTCACGGAAGACTTTTTCAGAATATATAAAAAATACTCGGCGGACGAGATTCACCAGGGGGGCCACACCCTGTCCACGAGGGTGGGGGGCATGCCCCCTATCTCATGGGCCCCCTGGTGGCCCTCCGGTGGCCACCTTCTACTATGTGAAGTATTTTGATGGGAAAAAATAGGAAGCCATCTTCTCGGACGAAACTCCACCGCCAGGAGGCGGAACCTTGGCGGAACAAATCTAGGGCACCGGCAGAGCTGTTCTCCCAAGGAAACTTCCCTCCGGGAGGGAGAAACCATCGCCATCGTCATCACCAACACTCCTGTCATCGGGAGAGGGCAATCTCCGTCAACATCTTCATCAGCACCATCTCCTCTCAAAACCCTAGTTCATCTTTTGTATCCAATTCTTGTCTCCAAGTCCGGGATTGGTGCTAGTAGGTTGCTATTAGTGTTAATTACTCCTTGTAGTTGATGCTAAATGGTTTAATTGGTGGAAGATCATATGTTCAGATCCTATATGCATATTAATATCCCTATGATTATGAACATGTTTATGCTTTCTGAGTAGTTACTTTTGTTCCTGAGGACATGGGAGAAGTGTTGCTATTAGTAGTCATGTGATTTTGGTATTCGTTCGATATTTTCATGAGATGTATGTTGTCTCTCCTCTAGTGGTGTTATGTGAACGTCGACTACATGGCACTTCACCATTATTTGGGCCTAGAGGAAGGCATTGGGAAGTAATAAGTAGATGATGGGTTGCTAGAGTGACAGAAGCTTAAACCCTAGTTCATGCGTTGCTTCGTAAGGGGCTGATTTGGATCCATATGTTTCATGCTATGGTTAGGTTTACCTTAATGCTATTGTTGTAGTTGAAGATGCTTGCAATAGAGGTTAATCATAAGTGGGATGCTTGTCCAAGTAAGGACAGTACCCAAGCACCGGTCCACCCACATACCAAATTATCAAAGTACCGAACGAGAATCATATGAACGTGATGAAAACTAGCTTGACGATATTCCCATGTGTCCTCGGGAGCGCTTTTCTCTATATAAGAGTATGTCCAGGCTTGTCCTTTGCTACAAAAAGGGTTGGGCCACCTTGCTGCAATTTATCTACTTTTGTTACTTGTTGCTCGTTACAAATTATCCTATCACAAAACTATATGTTACCACTTATTTCAGTACTTGCAGAGAATACCTTGCCGGACACCGCTTATCACTTCCTTCTGCTCCTCATTGGGTTCGACACTCTTACTTATCGAAAGGACCACGATAGATCCCCTATACTTGTGGGTCATCAAGACTCTTTTCTTATACAATACGTGCCTTGCCGCCCCTACTGTCACTGGGAAAGGACACCACAAGATTGAACCCAAGGCTAAGCATTTCTCCCATTGCAAGAAAGATCAATCTAGTAGGCCAAACCAAACTAATAATTTGAAGAGACTTGCAAAGATGACCAATCATACATAAAAGAATTCAGAGAAGATTCCAATATTGTTCATAGATAGTCTTGATCATAAACCCACAATTCATCGGTCTAAACAAACACACCGCAAAAAGAAGATTACATCGAATAGATCTCCACAAGAGAGGGGGAGAACATTGTATTGAGATCCAAAAAGAGAGAAGAAGCCATCTAGCTACTAACTATGGACCCATAGGTCTGAGGTAAACTTCTCACACTTCATCGAAGGGGCTATGGTGTTGATGTAGAAGCCCTCCGTGATCGATGCCCCTCCGGCGGAGCTCCGGAACAGGCCCCAAGATGGGATCTCGTGGATACAGAAAGTTGCAGCGGTGGAATTAGGGTTTTGGCTCCGTATCTGATCGTTTGGGGGTACGTAGGTATATATAGGAGGAAGGAGTACGTCGGTGGAGCAACAGGGGGCCCACGAGGGTGGAGGGCGTGCCCGGGGGGGTAGGCACGCCCCCTACCTCATGGCCTCCTCTTTTGTGTCTTGACGTAGGGTCCAAGTCTCCTGGGTCTTGTTCGTTGAGAAAATCACGTTCCCGAAGGTTTCATTCTGTTTGGACTCCGTTTGATATTCCTTTTCTTCGAAACCCTAAAATAGGCCAAAAAAATAGCAATTCTTAGTTGGGCCTCCGGTTAATAGGTTAGTCTCAAAAATAATATAAAAGTGGATAACAAAACCCAATAGTGTCCAAAACAGTAGATAATATAGCATGGAGCAATCAAAAATTATAGATATGTTGGAGACGTATCAAGCATCCCCAAGCTTAATTCCTGCTCGTCCTCGAGTAGGTAAATGATAAAAACAGAATTTTTTATGTGGAGTGCTAATTGGCATAATTTTGATGTCATTCTCCTTAATTGTGGCATGAATATTCAGATCCGAAAGATTCAAGACAAAAGTTCATATTGACATAAAAATAATAATACTTCAAGCATACTAACTAAGAAATTATGTCTTCTCAAAATAACATGGCCAAAGAAAGTTCATCCCTACAAGTTTAGTCATGCTCCATTTTCATCACACAAGAATGCTCTCATCATGCACAACCCCGATGACAAGCCTAGCAATTGTTTCATACTTTAGTAATCTCAAACCTATAAACTTTCACGCAATATATGAGCGCGGGCCATGGACATAGCACTATGGGTGGAATAGAATATAATGAGGGGGGGGGGTTCTATGGAGAAGACAAAAAAGGAGAAAGTCTCACATCAACGAGGCTAATCAATGGGCTATGGAGATGCCCATCGATCGATGTTAATGCAAGAGTAGGGATTGCCATGCAACGGATGCACTAGAGCTATAAATGTATGAAAGCTCAACAAAAGAAACTAAGTGGGTGTGCATCCAACTTGCTTGCTCACAAAGACCTAGGGCACTTGAGGAGGCTCATTGTTGGAATATACAAGCCAAGTTCTATAATGAAGAATTCCCACTACTATATGAAAGTGACAAAACAAGAGACTCTCTATCATGAAGATTACGGTGCTACTTTGAAGCACAAGTGTGGCAAAGGATAGTAACATTGTCCCTTCTCTCTTTTTCTCTCATTTTTTTATTTGGCCTTTCTCTTTTTTTATATGGCCTTTCTCTCTTTTTTTATAATTCCTCACTTGGGACAATGCTCTAGAAAATGATGATCATCACACTTCTTTTTATTTACAACTCAATGATTACAACTCGATACTAGAACAAAAGATGACTCTATATGAATGCCTCCGGCGGTGTACCGGGATATGCGATGGACCAAGAGTGACATGTATGAAAGAATTATAAACGGTGGCTTTGCCACAAATACTATGTCAACTACATGATCATGCTAAGCAATATGACAATGATGAATGTGTCATGATAAACAGAATGGTGGAAAGTTGCATGGCAATATATCTCGGAATGGCTATGGAAATGCCATAATAGGTAGGTATAGTGGCTGTTTTGAAGAAGATATAAGGAGGTTTATGTGTGAAAGAGCGTATCATATCACGGGGTTTGGATGCACCGGCGAAGTTTGCGCCACTTCTGAATGTGAGAAAGGGCAATGTGCGGTACCGAAGAGGCTAGCATGGATGGAAGGGTGAGAGTGTGTATAATCCATGGACTCAACATTAGTCATAAAGAACTCACATACTTATTGAAAAAATCTACAAGTCATCAAAAACCTCGGTACTACGCGCATGCTCCTAGGGGGGATAGATTGTTAGGAAAAGACCATTGCTCGTCCCCGACCGCCACTCATAAGGAAGACAATCAAATAACACCTCATGTTTCATATTTGTTACATAATGTTTACCATACGTGCATTCTATGGGACTTGCAAACTTCAACACAAGTATTTCTCAATTTCACAACTACTCAACTAGCACGACTTTGATATTATTACCTCCATATCTCAAAACAATCATCAAGCATCCAACTTCTCTTAGTATTCAAAACACTCATAAGAAAATTTTACTAATCTTGAATACCTAGAATATTAGGATTTTAAGAAAATTACCATGCTATTTAAGACTCTCAAAATAATCTAAGTTAAGCATGAGAGATCAATAGTTTCTATAAAACAAATCCACCACCGTGCTCTAAAAGATATAAGTGAAGTACTAGAGCAAAACTATATAACTCAAAAGATATAAGCGAAGCACATAGATTATTTTAACAAATTCCAAGTCATGTATGGATCTCTCAAAAGGTGTGTAAATCAATGATTATTTTGGTAAACTAAAAAGCAAACACTCAAATAATACAAGACGCTCCAAGCAAAACACATATCATGTGGTGAACAAAAATATAGCTCCAAGTAAAGTTACCGATAGAAGTAGACGAAAGAGGGGATGCCTTCTGGGGAATCCCCAATCTTTGGCTTTTAGGTATCCATAGATTATCTTGGGGGTGCCATGGGCATCCCCAAGCTTAGGCTCTTGCCACTCTTTGTTCCATAATCCATCAAATCTTTACCCAAAACTTGAAAACTTCACAACAAAAAACTCAAAGTAGAAAATCTCGTGAGCTCCGTTAGCGAAAGAAAAAAAAGATCACTTCAAGGCACTGTAATGAACTCATTCTTTATTTATATTGGTGTTAAATATACTATATTCCAACTTCTCTATGGTTTATAAACTATTTTACTAGCCATAGATTCATCAAAATAAGCAAACAACACACGAAAAACAGAATATGTCAAAAACAGAACTATCTGTAGTAATATGTAGCTAGCGCAAGATCCGGAACCCCAAAAATTCTAAAATAACTTTATGGAAGTGAGGAATTCATCTATTAATCATCTGCAAAAAGAATTAACTAAATAGCACTTTCCAAATAAAAATGACAGCAGTTCTCGTGAGCACTAAAGTTTCTGTTTTTTACAGCAAGTTTAACAAGACTTTCCCCAAGTCTTCCCAACGGTTCTACTAGGCACAAACAATAATTAAACACAAAAAACACAACCAAAACAGAGGCTAGATAAATTATTTATTACTAAACACGAGCAAAAATCAAGGAATAAAAATAAAATTGGGTTGCCTCCCAACAAGCGCTATCGTTTAACGCCCCTAGCTAGGCATAACAAGCAAGGATAGATCTAGGTATTGCCATCTTTGGTAGGCAATCCATAAGTGGCTCTCATAATAGATTCATAATGTAATTTAATTTTCTTTCTAGGAATGTGTTCCATGCCTTTCCTTAACAGAAATTGGAATCTAATATTTCCTTCCTTCATATCAATAATTGCACCAATCGTTCTAAGGAAAGGTCTACCAAGAATAATAGGACATGAAGGATTGCAATCTATGTCAAGAACAATAAAATCTATGGGAACATAATTCCTATTTTAAACAATAAGAACATCATTAATTCTTCCCATAGGTTTCTTAATAGTGGAATCCGCAAGGTGCAAGTTTAGGGAGCAATCATCAAAATCACGGAAACATAAAAAATCACACAAAGTCTTTGGAATCATGGAAACACTAGCACCCAAATCACATAAATCATAGCATTAATGATATTTAACTTTAATTTTAATAGTTGGTTCCCACCACTCATAAAGTTTTCTAGGTATAGAAACTTCCAATTCAAGTTTTTCTTCATAAGATTGTATCAAGGCATCAACGATATGTTTAGTGAACGCTTTATTTTGACTATAAGCGTGAGGAGAATTTAGCACGGATTGCAACAAGGAAATACAATCAATCAAAGATAAATTTTCATAATTAAATTCCTTGAAATCCAAAATAGTAGGTTTAGCAACATCTAGGGTTTTAATTTCTTCAATCCCACTTTTATCAATTTTAGCATCAAGATCTAAAAACTCCGAATTCTTGGAACGCCTTCTAGGTAAAGGTGGATCATATTCAGTCCCATAATTATCCAGATTCATATTGCAAAACAAAGATTTAATAGGGATCACATCAATAACTTTTATATCTTCATCTTTATTTTGATAGCAACTAGAAGAACATGCTCTTATAAAGGCATCTTTCTTAGCACGCATCCTGGCGGTTCTTTCTTTGCACTCATCAATGGAAATTCTCATGGCTTTGAGAGACTCATTGATATCATGCTTAGGTGTAATAGATATAAGTTTCAAAGAATCAACATCAAGAGCAATTCTATCAATGTTCCTAGCCAAATCATCAATCTTAAGCAATTTTTCTTCAATCATAGCATTAAAATTCTTTTGCGAAGTAATAAATTCTTTAATATTAGATTCAAAATCAGAGGGCATCTTATTATTATTTCCATAAGAATTGTTGTAGGAATTACCATAATTATTAGAGGGATTACTAGGATAAGGCCTAGGATTGAAATTTCCTCTATACGCGTTGTTACAAAAATTGTTCCTACCACCAAAATTCACATCCATAGATTCATTATTATTCTCAATCAAGGTAGACAATGGCATATCATTAGGATCAAAAGAAACACTCTTACTAGCAAATAATTTCATAAGTTCATCCATCTTTCCACTCAAGACATTAATTTCTTCTATCGCATGCACCTTTTTATTAGTAGATCTTTTAGTATGCCATTGAGAATAATTAACCATAATATTATCTAGGAATTTAGTAGCTTCTCGTAAAGTGATTTCCATAAAAGTGCCTCCCGCGGCCGAATCTAAAAGATTTCTAGAAGCAAAATTCAATCCGGCATAAAAATTTTGTATAATCATCCACAAATTCAAACCATGAGTAGGGCAATTACGTATATTTAATTTCATTCTGTCCCAAGCTTGTGCAACATGTTCATGATCAAGTTGCTTATAATTCATAATATCATTTCTAAGAGAGATGATCTTAGCAAGAGGAAAATACTTAGAGATAAAACCATCTTTGCACTTATTCCATGAATCAATACTATTTTTAGGAAAAGACAAAAACCAAGATTTAGCATGATCTCTAAGCAAAAAAGGAAATAGCTTCAATTTAACAATATCATTATCCACATCTTTCTTATTTTGCACATCACACAAATCAACGAAGCTATTTAGATGGGTAGCGGCATCTTCACTAGGAAGGCCGGAAAACGGATCTTTCATGAGAAGATTCAGCAAAGCAGTATTAATTTCACAAGATTCAGCATCGGTAAGAGGAGCAATCAGAGTGCTAATAAAATCATTGTTATTGGTATTGGTGAAGTAACACAATTTAGTGTTATCTTGAGCCATCGTGACAAGCAAACGAACTAACACACAAGCAAACAAAAAGCAAGTGGGAAAAAAGAGGAAAACAGGAAAGAGAAGGAGGATAGAGAGAGAGGGCGAATAAAATGGCAAGGGTGAAGTGGGGGAGAGGAAAACGAGAGGCAAATGGAAAATAATGTAATGCAGGAGATAAGGGTATGTGATTGGTACTTGGTATGTTAACTTTTGCATAGACCTCTCCGGCAACATCGCCAGAAATCCTTCTTGCTACCTCTTGAGCACTGCGTTGGTTTTCCCCGAAGAGGAAGGGATGATGCAGCAAAGTAGCATAAGTATCTCCCTCAGTTTTTGACAACCAAGGTATCAATCTAGTAGGAGGCTACGCGCGAGTCCCTTGTACCTGCAAAAAACAAATAAATCCTCGCAACCAACGCGTTAAGGGGTTGTCAATCCCTACACGTCCACTTACGAGAGTGAGATCTGATAGATATGATAAGATAAGATTTTTGGTATTTTTATGATAAAGATGCAAAGTAAAATAAAAGCAAAGTACAAGCAAAAGGAAATAACTAAGTATTGGTAGATTAATACGATGAAGATAGACCCACTAGTGGCTTCTCTCATGAGCATAAGTATTCTACGGTGGGTGAACAAATTACTGTTGAGCAATTGACAGAATTGAGCACAGTTATGAGAATATCTAGGTATGATCATGTATATAGGCATCACGTCCGAGACAAGTAGACCGACTCCTGCCTGCATCTACTACTATTACTCCACTCATCTACCGCTATCCAGCATTCATCTAGAGTATTAAGTTAATGAAAACAGAGTAACGCCTTAAGCAAAATGACATGATGTAGAGGGATAAACTCATGCAATATGATGAAAACCCCATCTTGTTATCCTCGATGGCAACAATACAATACGTGCCTTGCGGCCCCTACTGTCACCAGGAAAGGACACCGCAAGATTGAACCCAAAGCTAAGCACTTCTCCCATTTCAAGAAAGATCAATCTAGTAGGCCAAACCAAACTGATAATTCGAAGAGACTTGCAAAGATAACCAGTCATACAAAAAAGAATTCAGTGAATATTCAAATATTTTTCATAGATAGACTTGATCATAAACCCACAATTCATCGATCTCACCAAACACACCGCAAAAACAAGATTACATCAAATAGATCTCCACACGAGAGGGGGAGAACATTCTATTGAGATCAAAAAAGAGAGAAGAAGCCATCTAGCTACTAACTATGGACCCCGTAGGTCTGAGGTAAACTACTCGCACTTCATCGGAGGGGCTATGGTGTTGATGTAGAATCCCTCCGTGATCGATGCCCCCTCCGGCGGAGCTCCAGAACAGGCCCCAAGATGGGGTCTCTTGGATACAGAAAGTTGCGGCGGTGGAATTAGGGTTTTGGCTCCGTATCTGATCGTTTGGGGGTACGTAGGTATATATAGGAGGAAGGAGTACGTCGGTGGAGCAACAGGGGGCCCACGAGGGTGGAGGGCGTGCCCGGGGGGGTAGGCACGCCCCCTACCTCATGGCCTCCTCTTTTGTGTCTTGACGTAGGGTCCAAGTCTCCTGGGTCTTGTTCGTTGAGAAAATCACATTCCCGAGGTTTCATTCCGTTTGGACTCCGTTTGATATTCCTTTTCTTCGAAACCCTAAAATAGGTAAAAAAAAACAGCAATTCTAGGCTGGGCCTCCGGTTAATAGGTTAGTCCCAAAAATAATATAAAAGTGGATAATAAAGCCCAATAATGTCCAAAACAGTAGATAATATAGCATGGAGCAATCAAAAATTATAGATACGTTGGAGATGTATCACACGGCAAGAGCGAGGAAGTGGCTATAGCTTAGCTAGGAAGGAAGAAAGGAGGAAATAGGGGGAATGTGACTTGTGGTCGGGGAGAAAAGGGGGTGGGGAAGGGGGCGGGGGTAGATATTTTGGCGGTAGGCCAAAATTTTGGTAATGTGGAGGGAAACTTTGCGCGTGGTGCCGCCGGACCATTCACTTTGAACGATTGTGTGCATCGCAAACGATTCTTCTGCTTTACGCGCATGGGATGAGTTTGATAATTCAAATTTTGGTCTCAAGGCAAGGCCACATTCAGTTTGAACGCGCGCGGTGCCGCCGGACCATTCACTTTAAATGATTGTGTGCATCACAAATGATTCTTCTGCTTTATGCGTATGGAATGAGTTTGATAATTCAAATTTTGGTGGAAATTTCCCCGGATACTTAATTGCATAATTTAACATCGCTTGCTAATTTGGGCACACAAAAGAGCGTACAGCAGATAGACCACACTTACTGAATAGAGCAATTTTAGTAATTACACAAAGCCAGTTGACCTAAACATTGCTCTAACAAAAGACCAGCAGTAAAAACAGAGCCTAAGTACGCATAATTAAAAATCCGCTGCCGCGCCGGCCTATGCATTGCCGGTGTGAGATGAGACGTCGATGACTTGTCTTGGTGACATGCCGCCGTTGGTGGACTCCGCGTCCCCCCTACTAGAGTCGACCGCGTCCTTGTCCTCGTCCTCGCCGCCGCCCTCAAGGTTGTAGTACTCATAGTAGTGGCTGCGCCAGAGCTTCGCATTGGTACTCCACCTTCGATTCCTCGACGGATAGACTATTCTCTACCTCGACCTCGGCCATGCGCAACTCCTCCTCCCGGCGCTCCTCGATCTCCGCCGCCTCCTACATCTCCATCTCCCGCTCGGCGACCTCATGAGGAAGCAGGTGCTCCATGGCCACCGCCGCCTTTTCAGACGTGGGTTGCATGCTGGAGTCCGAGGTGGCCAGGAATATCTTGGCGTGTGCATCCTCGATATTGCCGTGGATGGCCTCGACCGGGGCCAGGGCGACATCAGTAGCACGGACGGCAGCTCGAGCGCTCTCGGCGTTTGCAGCCGCCGCACAACAGCTGCAGCCGTCTCGGCTACTGCAGCTGCCCTGTCGGCTTCCGCACACCCCTCTCGGCGGAAGCGGCCGCTCATGCGGAGGGCGCTCGGCGTAGACGGCCAGCTCGGCGTGGGTGTGTGGGGGGGGGGGGGCCAGCCATCGTAAGGGCCTTCACGAAGCGTTTCCACGGCATCATCTTTGGAAGAAGGGGGTGCGGGAATGGGGATCGAGATTCGTGGATTCGGGGCTTGCCGGCACTAGAGCAGACGAGCCATCAAAGCTTAAGGAGGGAGACTTAAATAGACCCAAATATTTTCATCGCCAACAGTTCCTAGAAAACAACTTTGTGTGATGTTGTAGATATTTTTTATTAGCTGTGAAAGACGAATTTGGAATAAAGTGCCAACGGATGGTGTTTTAAATGAACGAGAATAATGCATGTTTGATGAAGAAAGGGGGATAGCTTCTTCTTTTGGCCTTCAAATTTTTTCCTACGTCTAACATGCACTACTACAACTGTAATGTGAATTTTTTTAAAAATTCTAGGGGCATTTGACCTTTCAAAGATATTTAAGTCATGTTCTAGCCATTTAATGACCATAATTCAAGTTTTGAACTACATCTACATGCAATGCCTAACCAAAATGTTTGAAAAATCGTATTTGTGTACTTGTGTGTGAGTTAATTCCATGTGCAGTAAACTAGAAGGAATTTTCAAACATATTTGTATCACGACATGGACACATATGCATTAATACGTATGCATGGAGTGGCATGGCATTTTAATCCCAAAAAAATCAGAAACACATGAAACCTTGGTTGATGTAATGTCATGCCACCAAGATGATGTGGTAAAGAAATTGGCATGTTTGACAAAAGTTTGGAAAGACATCCCTAACAAACCGGAGCAACTCGCTAGAAGGTTCGTGGTTACGAGAGGGAACAATGCATGTTTGATGACGAACGGGAGATAGCTTCCTCTTACGGCCTCCAAATTTTTTAAACCTCTAACGTGCACTACTACAACTGTAATGTGAATTTCGGCAAATTCTAGGGGTCATCTGACCTTTCAAAGACATTTAAGTGATTTTCTAACCATTTAATGACCGTAATTCAAATTTGAACTACATCTACATGCAATGCCTAACCAGAACGGTTTGAAAAATCATATATGTGTACTTGTGTGCGAGTTAATTCCATGTGTAGTAAATTAGAAAGAATTTTCAAACATATTGGTCTCATGACATGGACACATGCATACGTATGCATGGAGTGACATGGCATTTTAATTCAAAAAATTAGAAAAATGATCAGAAACACATGAAACCTTGGTTGATGTAATGTCATGCCACCAATATGATGTGGTAAAGAAATTGGCATGTTTGACGAACGTTTGGACATACACCCCTCACGAACCAGAGCAACTCGCTAGAAGGTTCGTGGTTCCGAGAGGGAACAATGCATGTTTGATGACGAACGGGAGATAGCTTCCCCTTACGGCCTTCAATTTTTTTCCTACATTTAACTTGCACTA
Source organism: Triticum urartu (assembly GCF_003073215.2). Lineage (NCBI taxonomy): Eukaryota > Viridiplantae > Streptophyta > Magnoliopsida > Poales > Poaceae > Triticum > Triticum urartu. The sequence continues at coordinate 115,938,813 of NC_053023.1, read as the reverse complement.
ATACAACTGTCATGTGAAAATTTGGTAAATTTCAGGGGTAATTTGACCCTTTAAAGACATTTAAGTGATTTTATAACCATTTAATGACCGTAATTCAAATTTGAACTACATCTACATGCAACGCCTAACCTAACGGTTTGAAAAATCATATTTTTGTGTACTTGTGCACGAGTTAATTCCATGTGCAGTAAATTAGAAGGAATTTCCAAACATATTGTTGTCAAGGCATGGGCACATGCATGGAGTGCATGCCATGGCATTTTAATTCCAAAAAATTAAAAAATGATCAGAAAAACATGAAACCTTGCTTGATTTAATATCATCCACCAAGATGATGTGGTAAAGAAATTTGCATGTTTGACAAAAGTTTGGACACACACCCCTCACAAACTGGAGCAATTCGCTAGAAGGTTTGTGGTTCCGAGAGGGAATAATGCATGTTTGATGATGAACGGGAGATAGCTTCCTCTTATGGCCTTCAAAAAATTTCTACGTCTAACGTGCACTACTACAACTCTAATGTGAAATTTTGGAAAATTCTAGGGGTCATTTGACCTTTTAAAGACATTTAAGTGATTTTCTAACCGTTTAATGACCGTAATTCAAATTTGAACTACATCTACATGCAACGCCTAACCAAAACGGTTTGAAAAATCATATCTGTGTACTTGTGTGTGAGTTAATTCCATGTGTAGTAAATTATAAGGAATTTTCAAACATATTGGTCCCACGACATGGACACATGCATACGTATGCATGGAGTGACATGACATGTTAATTCAAAAAAATAGAAAAATGATCCGAAACACATGAAACCTTGGTTGATGTAATTTCATGCCACCAAGATGATGTGGTGAAGAAATTGGCATGTCTGACGAATGTTTGGACACACGCCCCTCACAAACCGGAGCAACTCGCTAGAAGGTTCGTGGTTCCGAGAGGGAACAATGCATGTTTGATGACGAACGGGAGCTAGCTTCCTCTTACGGCCATCAAATTTTTTCCTACGTTTAACATGCAACTTTCATGTGAAAATTTTCTAAATATCAGGGGTCATTTTACCTTCTAAAGACATTTAAGTCATTTTCTAACCACTTAACGACCATAATTCAAATTTGAACTACATCTACATGTAACGCCGAACCAAAACGGTTTGAAAATTCATATTTATGTGTACATGTGTGCGAATTAATTACATGCACAGTAAATTATAAGGAAATTTCAAACATATTGGTGTCAAGGCATGGGCACATGCATGGAGTGGATGCCATGGCATTTTAGTTCCAAAAAAATAAAAATGATCAGAAAAACATGAAACCTTGCTTGATTTAATGTCATGCCGCCAAGATGATGTGGTAAAAAATTTGGCCTGTTTTAAGAAAGTTTGGACACACACCCCTCACAAACCGGAGAAACTCACTAGAAGGTTCGTGGTTCCGAGAGGGAACAATGCATGTTTGCTGACGGACGGGAGATAGCTTCCTCTTACGGCCTTCAATTTTTTTTCTATGTTTAACTTGCACTAATACAATTGTCATGTGAAAATTTGGAAATTTCCAGGGGTTATTTGACGTTTTAAAGACATTTAAGTGATTTTCTAACAATTTAATGACAGTAATTCAAATTTGAACTACATCTACATGCAACGCCTAACCAAAATGGTTTGAAAAATCATATTGTTGTGTACTTGTGTGTGAGTTAGAAAATCATCAGACAATGTAAATATGTGATGTTCAAACAAGAAAATGTAAAGATCTAGCACGACAACCGGCCCCCACACGATTGGCAGTCTATCTTGCAGCTCGAGGTTTGGTAGCTGAATGGTGGGGATCATTAACCAGACACGGTTCTGCATTGGAAACCGTCAGCTATTATGTTCATACACGGATTTCGGCTATTATCTTCACACACGGATTTTGTTGCGGGAATCGTGTGTAATTCAAACTACAGTACTCATAAATTCCAGTGACCGGCGTTCGTACTGTCCCGGTCGATCTATATTCCGGCCTCCAATAAATACTACCTTGCTCAGGTCGTCCCGCCTGCATTCTCATCTACATCCTACCCTGCTCGCCCTCTCTCTCTCTCTCTCTCAAATCTCTGCCATGGCGCCGCTGGTCTGCCCACGCGCCGACGAGGAGTCGCCGCCCCTCGAGGATGCTCACCCGATTAGCAGTGATGAGGACCCCTATGCGCCGCCTAACGAGGTTGCGCTGGACCCCAAAACATTCGATTGGTTTTGGGGCCAGTACAATCTTTGTTTGTGGAAGTCGCTGCCGCCTGCTAAGAAAGCCAGGCAAGTGGCATTCAAGAAGGGCATGGTGGAGGAGGAGGCCAGGTATCAGGCGGCATGTGAAGCCCGTGATGCCACCTAGAAAAAGGAGGCGGTGGAGCTTTGGGGGCAGGCGCGTCGTCGTGCCGAGGAGGTGTACGAAGATGGGTACTTCGCGAGGAAGGTCATAGGCGCTGGGCGCCTCGTCGCTGCATGGAGGTGGGCCGATAAGCTCCAGCGTGCAACCGACGAGGAGCTCCGCTGGGCGCCCAACGAAATGGCAAGATCGGCCGCATGCGTCCGCCAGCAAGAGGCAGATCGGTATGTCAAGCGATGCGAGGCGGAGGAGTTGGAGTACTGCCTCCGCACTAGGAAGACGCCACGCACCACGGAGCTGTTGGCGAGGGGCTGCCGGAATACTGGCCCCAGGAGGGATTATTAGTTTTAGTATTGATCATTTTCAATTTTATGCATTGTACCTAGTAGTTAAGTATCATCACATATATGTGATGATTATATATATATATATATTCTGTGATGATCTAATGAACAATTAATATATATGTATATTATGAATTCCATTTTCTATCTGTTTTTGTATGATAATTTGAATCTAACTGTTATCATCCACATATACAGAATGGAAAGCGTATATACACACATTGAAACAGAACATATAAGAATGGAAAACAGAGTACACACATTGAAACTGAGCAATAAACAGAGCAATACTATGATTGCTGTGAATACATAGCTATCCACATCGAAACGACTTTTCAAAATAAAACACGTCCATGAGACCATGACCAGCAGCCCTTGCCTAGGGTAGCTCTTGGCTGTGCCTGAACTCGTGCAGGCATTCGTCCAAGCAGTCGACATGCTCATGGTACATCTGGAGCGTGATCTCGAGCTCCAAGTTGGCTATTTCATCAGATATCACCAGCTCGAGGATGCGACGGCCATGTTCCTCTGCTGCGCCTAGGTGGACACCTGGGCCAAGGAGGCGGTCGAGCCTACAGACCAACGCATTGGCATCAACCGGGCCGCGGACAAGGCGAATGGCGGCACCCATGCGAACGAAGCGGCGGGCGTCTGGTGCAAGTACGGTGCGGCCGGCCTCTGGTGTAAGTACGGCGCTGAGGGCCTCTACCCACTCCTGGCGAGGAATGGGGGTACCTGACGGGACGTGTACCCAGCTATGACGCCGTGTCGACAGCAGGCAAGCGCCGCTTGATCCGCTATTGCTGTGCGGCGCGCCACACCTCTCACCCGGCGGCGCTCCAATGGTCTCACCGTGCGGCAAGCCGCAACCTATCAGTGCAGACGCGCCTAGCTTGCTCTGCGGCGCGCCATCGATCATGTTGTGCGGTGACTTTTAGCCTGTTGGCATTGACATGCCTATCTTGATCCGTGGCTCTCAAGCACCATGCACGAAAGGTTTGCTCAACCCTAGCGATGACGCGCATCATGGCGTCGTCCATCGCGTTGCCGGGTAGTGCCTCGGCCTCGGCCTCGATGGGCCATGGCGCCTACTCATTTTCCACGTCGACGAGGTTGATGGCAGAGGCAGGGCTTTGGTGGGTTGGTATGCTGGGAAAAGGTGGATGTGCTATAGGTTGCGCTTGTCGCCTCCATGCGTCCCGCGCCCCCTATGCACAATATAGTAGGGTGACGGGAAACATGTGAGTAAATTGCGGGAAATGGTGGCGTGTTCATAAAACGCAATCAATTAATAGAAACTTAGCATCGAGCTAGCACAAGAAGTAGATGATGATCAGATGAACACGGACTACACTAGGGAACCCATCGGTGATGAATTCATCAATTCCAAACGGTTGAATACTAGCAAGCGTTTTACCAGAACACACACGGCCTCTTCCATAAAAAATAGGTCGGACGGATCAACTGTATGCCACGTATCGCACATTGTCAAAAAGTAATGTGGTAGACCTTCTTTAACATGTGTTAAAAAAATTAAAACAAGAACCTCGAGGTTAAATTAGCTGAGGGAATGGGGCATTCCAGTAATTTGACCTAAATGACCAATCGCATCACCTAATTTAACATCGACACAACTTCCCATCTAGTCACCCATCTGATGGCTGCTCCAGCCTGAGCACACTTAACTTGATAGTTTTCTTGCATGAGCTACTGGTGGAATAGCTAGTCCTTGCTGATAGGAATGCCTCTTCACATCCTTATGGCGTATTTGGATGACCGCCCGTCCCACAATGGCCATTAGATGTTGTGTACACATAGCATATCACATACATCTTATTAGAAGCAATCGTCTGCGTAGTTATCGGTCTTCGCACACATTTCTGATTACAGACCTTTTTGCCGTGTATCACACACATCTTGTTATATTGAACCATTTCTGTTCTCTTGCCGAATCACAAACAGTTCATCCTAGTGAACCGTATGCTATACATCGCACACACCTTGATCAGGATGACCATTTCTTTTGTGTTGCCTACTCACAAACAGTTCCTCCGAGTGAACCGTATGCTGTGATTCACACACGCCTTCATCTGGCTGCCCGTTTATTTTGTTCCACCTCATCGCAGAAAGTTAATTGAACTGAAATGTATGCCCTTCAACACACACGCAACTATAACCTGAACCATGTTTGATGCATCCGTCATCGCAAACGTTTTACACATTTCTGATGGTTTTCATACAGCACCGTTTGCGATTATTGCATCGCACATAGTCTCTCGAAGGGTCTCTGATCGTAGTGTTGCGTTAGCAGCATCCTGCAGTAGTGTTTGTTATTTGTGTGCAGGTCCTGTTTACATTGTGTTGCTTGGTTCTCCTACTAGTTCGATAACCTTGGTTTCATATCTGAGGGAACTACCTACCGCCGCTGTACTGCATCATCCCTTCCTCTTTGGGGAAATACGACGTAGCTTCAAGCGACATCAAAAGGAATTTCTGCGCCATTGCCGGGGAGGATCTTCAACATATACAAGGTTCTAAACACAAATCTCATCTCCTCGCAATTTACATTATTTGCCATTTGACTCTCGCTTTCCTCTCCCGCACTTCACAAAAATACTGCTTTGCTGAATCTTGTTATGGAATATCAATTTTCCGGTACTCCTAATGAGGATGTCGCGTCCCATCTTAATACCTTCGTTGAATTATGCGATATGCAAAAGAAAAAAGATGTGGACAATGATGTTGTGAAGATGAATTTATTTCTGTTTTCGTTGCGTGATTCTGCAAAAATGTGGTTCTCTTCTTTGCCTCACAATAGTATCGATTCTTGAATAAATGCAAAGATGCTTTTATCACAAAGTATTTTCCACCCGCAAAAATTATTTCCCTTAGAACCCAGATCATGAATTTCAAGCAACTTGAACATGATCATGTTGCACAATCTTGGGAAAGGATGAAAATGATGCTAAGGAATTACCCAACTCATGGGTTAAATCTATGGATGATCATACAAATTTTTTATGCGGGATTGAATTTTGTTTCTCGTATTCATTTAGATTCCGCCGCGGGTGGTACTTTTATGGAAATTACTTTGGGTGAAGCCACTAATTTGCTTGATAATATTATGTCAAATTATTCACAATGGCATACCGAAAGAGCTCCTACTAGTAAAAAAGTTAATTCAGTCAAAAACATTTCTTCTTTGAGTGAAAAAGGTAATGCTCTTATTAAATTGGTTGCTAGTGGTAGTGCTCCTATTGATTTTAATGATATTCCTTTGTCTACTTTGATTGAGCAAACTAGTGATGTTGTAGATGTGAATTTTATCTCTTGAAATAATTTCAAAAACAATGCTTATAGAGGTAATTTTAATCCTAGGACTTCTCTTGGTAATTCCTCTAATAATTATGGAAATTCCTATGGAAATCAATCTTATAATAATAGGAACACCTCTGATCTTGAGAATAATATTAAAGAATTTATCAACACGCAAAAAGTTTTCAACACTACCATAGAAGAAAAGTTGAATAAGATTGATGATTTGTCTAGAAGTGTTGATAGAATTTCTCATGATGTGGAAAGTCTCAAGATGAAAAATTTTGTGCCTAAGGTAGAAGAATCAACTAAATCTCTTTATGTTTCTATGGATGGAAGTAAGAAAAGAACCGCTATGCTTACAGTTAGAAGAGAATTTTTTGAAAAAGCATTTTCTAGTGATTACCTTCGCAAAAGTGATGAAGATCTTAAATTGATTGGTGTTTCTACTATTGATTCCTTGTTTAGTAAATTTAATATTGATGAAAAAGGTACTGAAGAAGAGCCAACTTTAGTTAGTAGGCATCTCGATAATCCGGAGGGTGAAAATCTTGTTGAGAAAATTGATAAAAGTATGTTTGAAGAGGTCAAAACTTTAGCTAATGATGTGCCCACTCTTTTGGATTACAAAGACTTTAATTATGATAGTTGTTCTTGATTTATTGTATTTCTTTGTTGCAATCCATGATAAATTTACCCCATGCTTATGAACAAAATAAAACTTTTACTAAACATATTGTTGATGTTATGATGAAAGCTTTAGAAGAAAAGTTCGAATTAGAAGTTTCAATTCCTAGAAAATTGCATGGTGAATGGGAACCTACTATCTATGTCAATATTAAAAATTATGAGTGTTTTTCTTTGTGTGAATTGGGTGCTAGTGTTTCTACAATTCCGAAATCTTTATTTGATGTGCTTGGTCTTACCGATATTGAATCATGTTCTTCGAATTTGCACTTGGCGGATTCTACTATTAAAAATCCTATGGGAAGAATTAATGATGTTCTTATTCTTTAAAATATGAATTGTGTGTCCATATATTTTATTGTTCTTGATAATGATTGCAATCCATCTTGTCCAATTATTCCTGGTAGACCATTTTTACGCACTATTGGTGCTATGATTGATATGAAAGAATGCAATATTAAGTTCCAATTTTCTTTGAGGAAGGGTATGGAACACTTACCTAGAACAAGAATTAGGCCACCATATGAATCAATCATGAGGTCATCTTATGGATCTCGAAAGAAAGATGACAAAACTTAGATCCTTGCTTTATGCCTAGCTAAGGGCATAAAACTATAGCGCTTATTGGGCGGCAACCCAATGAATAAAATTAATTTATTATTTTTTTTCTTTCTGTTCTTGAGTGTGTGCAAAATTATGCTACTGTTATGATTGTGTTTTTTACGTTTCAATTAGTGTTTGTGCCAAGTAAAGCCTTTAGGATCTTCTAGGGTGATAGTTGCTTGATCTTGTTGAAAAAACAGAAACTATAACGCTCGTGAAAATAATTTTCATTTCTAACCAGCGACGATAAAATACCAATTCCCTTTGTAGTAGATTAATATACAAATTACCCAGGGTGTCCTAATTTTTCTGAGTTTTTGGAGTTATATAAGTATTCGAAACATCCAGATTGCTACAGATAGTTCTATTTTTGACATATTTTGTTTTCTTCGTGTTGTGTGCTTGTTTTGATGGCTTTATGGTTTTATTTTATGTGTTTTTGCCATAGAAAAGTTGGAATACAGTAGATATAATGCAAGAACAAAATATGAATTGGTTTACTACAGCACTTATAGTAGTGCTTTGTTTCCTTATACTAACGTATATCACGACGGCTTTTGTTGAGTTTTGTGTGATTAAAGTTTTCATGTTTTGGGTTATCTTACGATGGATGAAGGAATAAGGAGTAAGAAGAGCCTAAGCTTGGGGATGCCCCGGCATCCCAAGCTATTAACCAAAAGAGAGCAAGCAACTAAGCTTGGGGATGCCCCCGAGTGGCATCCCCTCTTTCTTCTAACGACCATCGGTATTTTACTCGAAGCTATATTTTTATTCATCACATACTATGTGTTTTGCTTGGAGCGCCTTGTATGATATGAGTCTTTTCTTGTTTTATTTTGTGTTCTAAGTCTTGATTCCTTGCTGGACACACCTATTTGAGAGAGCCAAAATTATGTCATGACTTGTTAGAATTGCTCTCTATGCTTCACTTAAATTTCTATGAGCTATGGACTTGCTCTAGTGATTCACTTATATCTTTTTGAGCACGGTGTGCTTTAGTATTTTTGAAAATGCTCTCTTGCTTCACTTAGATTTATTTGAGAGTTAGCAAAATTTTCAAGAAATTATCTCTTGCTTCACTTAAATTAATTTGAGAGGAAGAAATATTATGCTCATGATCTTCGGTTATATTTGTTTGAGCTTATCAAAAGAAACATATGAAAATTAGTACCAAAGTGATAGATATCCAAGAAGGATATAATAAAAACTTTCATGAAGATCATTGGAGAAAATAAACTTGATTCTCAGTAATAGTTTTGAGATATGATGATGAGTAATTATGCTTTAGTAAGAATATTGGTGTTAAGGTTTGTGATTCCCTATGCAAGCACGAAAGTCAATAATTATGCAATGAAATTATATCCTACTTGTGGTGCATTATTCGGTGTTAATTATGCTTAATGCTCACTTATGAGATTATTTGTTTCTTGATTGGTCGCTTCTCAATCTTTTGCTAGCCTTCATTTTGCACTAAGTATGATCACTTCTAGTGCATCCAAAAACCTTAAACTAATTTTGCCATGTGACTCCACTATATCGACCTATATGCGGTATTCTTTTGCCGTTCTAAGCAAATTTGTATGTGCCATCTCTAATTTTCAAAAAAAATTATCTTTTGTGTGTTTGTTCTGCTCACGGGCCGGTGAGGGGTGGCTAATATTTTCCATGCTAGATGTGTTATTCTCACGATGAATGTTTATTCACTTGTCATTGCACGAGAGTAAGGAAAAGGTATTAGGGATGCCCAGTCTCGATATGAAAAATGAATTTACTTTATGTTGTCAAATAATAAATTCCTTGGAAAGTGTTGGTATGGAAGGCACCCGTGGATACGGTTAGCCATGGATAGTGAAAGTATGCTGGAAAAAGGAATGAACTTTATTTTCTGTTTGGAACCGCCTATGATATATCTAGCATGGAAATTGTTGGGAACTCTAAGTCGTTTTTGTTGGTGGGAAGGACACACCTCCCAAAATGTTTTTATCTCTAAGTTTTCCGCTTTGAGCTCTGCCACCTCTACAAATCTCTAATTCCCTCTGCGAAGGGCCTTTCTTTTACATTATGAAACTTTTATTTTTGAATTTGAGTCTCCATCTTCTCTTGTAAAAGGACCAACTAGGAGGCACTATGATCGTACTTGAGCATTGGGTGTAGTGAATATGTGAATGTGTTTCATGAATGGATCTATGATTGAGCATGATGGGCTAGGGATAGCTTATTTTAGCGTTGATATTTTGAAAGACATGGTTGCTTGTTGATATGATTGAGTATTTAAGTTATCATGTCAAAACTAGACTATTGCTTTGAACAATATAAAATTACAAATGTCCATGGTATAAATAAAGAATAAGATATGACATGTTAGGCAGCATTCCACATCAAAAATTCTGTTTTTATCACTTACCTACTCGAGGACGAGTAGGAGTTAGGCTTGGGGATGCTGATACGTCTCCAACATATCTATAATTTTTGATTGTTCAATGCTATTATATTATCAATCTTGGATGTTTTATAATCATTTTATATCATTTTTTTGTACTAACCTATTGACATAGTGCCATGTGCCAGTTGTTGTTTTTGTGCATGTTTATTACATCGCATATAAACAATGCCAAACGGAGTCCAAATGCAACGAAACTTTACGGAGATTCTTTATGGACCAGAAGACACCAAATGGGCCAAGGCAATGCCTGGGGGTGCTTCAAGGGGAGCACAACCCACCAGGGCGTGCCAGGAGGCCCAGGCGCGCCCTGGTGGGTTGTGCTCACCTCGGGTGCCCCCTGGTGAGGGAGTCCTTGATTATGGGGTCCTCGGGTGTCCAGGCTATGTTACATGGACTGGACTGATGGGTCGTGAAGATACAAGGTAGAAGGCCTTCCCCCGTGTCCGGATAGGACTCTCCTTTGCATGGATGGCACAATTGGCGTTCGAATGTGTGCTTTCCTTTCTCTATAAACCGGCATTGTACAAACCTAGGCCCCTCCGGTGCCTATATAAACTGGAGGGTTTAGTCCATAGAGGCTATCAAAATTCATATAGGCTAGACATCGAGGGTTGAGCCATTGCAATCTCATGGTAGATCAACTCTTGTAACCCCAATATTCATCAATACCAATCATGCATGAAGTAGGGTATTACCTCCATTAAGAGGGCCCAAACCTAGGTAAACATCGTGTCCCCTTTGTCTCCTATTACCTTCGGTCCTCAGACGCACAGTTCGGGACCCCTACCCGAGATCGGCCAGTTTTGACACCGACACCCGGACCGCCTCTTTGCTCTATAAATACCCCAATATTCCAGAAACCCTAAGGGAGTCGATGAAAATCAATTCCAGTCGTCGCAGAGTCCAGAACTACCAAATCCAATATAGACACCATCACGAAGGGGTTCACCACTTCCATTGGTGCATCTCCGATGATGTGTGGGTGGTTCTTTGTAGACCTTCGGGTCCGTAGTTAGTAGCTAGATGGCTTCCTCTCTCTCGTTTGATTCTCAATACGATGGTCTCTTGGAGATGCATATGATGTAACTCTTTTTGCGGTGTGTTTGTTGGGATCGGATGAACTTTGAGTTTGTGATCAGATCTACCTTGTTATATCCATGAAAGTTGTTTGAGTTTCTTTGATCTCTTATATGCATGATTTCTTATAGCCTCGTATTTCTTCTCTGATATTTGGGTTTTGTTTGGCCAACTTGATCTATTTATCTTGCAATGAGAAGAGGTGCTTTGTAGTGGGTTCGATCTTACGGTGCTTGATCCCAGTGATAGAAGGGGAACTGACACGTATGTATCGTTGCTACTAAGGATAAAACAATGGGGTATATCTCTACATAGATAGATCTTGTCTACATCATGCCATCGTTCTTATTGCATTAATCCGTTTCTCCATGAACTTAATACACTAGATGCATGCTGGATGGTGGTCGATGTGTGGAGTACTAGTAGTAGATGTAGGAAGGAGTTGGTCTACTAATCTTGGATGTGATGCCTATATAATGATCATTTCCTGGATATTGTGATGATTATTTGAAGTTCTATTAGTTGCCCAATAGTAATTTGATCACCCACCGTTTGCTATTTTTCTCGAGAGAAGCCACTAGTGAAACCTATGGCCCGCGAGTCTCTTTCTCATATTATTAGCCTTTGCGATCTATTTTATTTGCCTTTTATTTTCAGATCTACTAAACCAAAAATATAAAAATACCTTTCTGCAATTTATTTTATATGGCGTTGGATCTATCAATATTTACAACTTTCTCTCGTCCTCGTGCCAATTTTTGGTGCCGCTACCGGAAAGATTGACAACCCCTTTTACACGTCAGGTTGCGAGTATTTGTTATTTGTGTGCAGGTGTTGTTTACGTTGTGTTGCTTGGTTCTCCTACTAGTTCGATAACCTTGGTTTCATATCTGAGGGAAATACCTACCGCCGTTGTGCTGCATCATCCCTTCCTCTTTGCGGAAATATCGACGTAACTTCAAGCGATAACAGAATGCTCCGCCACCCGCGACCTCTAATGCCGCGGGGGATGCAGAGGCACTCGAGGACATGGACGATGTTGGGGACGTGGTTGGAGTAGGCGGCACCGTCACCACTTCCCCCGCGGCCGACGCAGGAGCAAGGAAACATCGGAGGAGAACAGCATCAGCACACCCCGACGGCCACGCTCCACAAGGTATGGGTGAGGGGGTTACTCCGTCTGCGCCCCCTCCCCTCGCCGACGGGCACAGCCGCAGCAACGGTGCCCGGTCCGGGGTGAACCGCCGCCCTCCGACCGCCCTTGCCCAGGGCCACCACAGCGCGCACGCTTCCCCTGGGGCAGGTCGACCAAGTTACTACGCTCGACGGAGCCGCGGGCCCTCAACCACCCTCACCGCGCCACCCTGTCGTCCAGACGGCCGCCCCGCCAAAGCAGGGGCGCGGTGCCGCTGCCGCTGGTACCGTCAGGAGCCGAGTGACGGTGCAATCTACTTCGTCATCACCCATGCCAAGCACAGCCTCGGAGGCCATGGCGCGGGCTGAGCTGCGGCTGAGGATTCCGCAAGCGGCCGAGCAGATGGATGAATGGCAAGCCACCATCCAAAGTATGCTATCTTTCACCGAAGCCGGGGGCTCGCCGTGAGCTGGCCCGCCACGGCCTCCCCAAGCGACAACAACAGATCGTGTTGTTGGCCGCACGGAGTGGGCCACCCCCACGGTGCAATCCCCACCATGGCAGCCAGCACGAGTGTAGCAGAATTAAGACCCCAACGACGTCTCAATGGACTCTTCTGACCCTCGAGCACGTCCAAGCCAAAGGCGAGCCCCAGAGGGTAGGTGGAGGGGACACACACATTGTTGTTGAGCAACGCCGCGATGACCCCCGCCGGACCAATGGGTGCGATGACCCCGAAGTTGACGAGACCACACTCGGTATTGCCGGATGCCTACCTTTCGAGGTTGGCTGCCCTGCCTTTACTCGTGAACTGTGGCAAGTCCGTTTGCTGTCCGTTCTCACATTCAAGCCAGAGATACCAGAGAAGTACGATGGTATGCTGAGCCCGACAGAGTTCCTAAGCATCTACACCATCGCTGTTCAGGCTGCTGGGAGAAGAGATGAGAAGGTGTTTTGCCAACTACTTCCCTTTGGCTCTCAAGTCCAATGTGAGGTCTTGGCTGATGCACCTGCCGGAGAACTCCATTTCACCATGGGCAGACCTGTGCCATGAATTCATTGACGCCTTCACCGGCGGCCATCAAGAGCCAGGCGGAGCCGGTGACTTGCAGCTTCTCCAACATATGGAAGGAGAAACCCTCCATAAGTATTTATAGAGATTCAGAAAAGTTCATAGAAATATCCCGAATATCCATCCGGCAGCTACGATAGCTGCCTTCCAGTCCAATGTGTAGAACCGCCGGATTCGTTCCAAGATGAACGCGCGGTTGCCCAAAACTGCGAAGGAGCTCTACACCTTGGTGGATAAGTGTGCTCGGATGGAGGAGGGGAGGAATTTGCTCGGAGAGGAAGATTGTGCCAATGTCGATTCATAGGATGATGATGAATCAATCAGTCAGAAGAAGAGAAAGAAGCGTAGTAAGAAGCGGAAGGATAAGGTGGTGATGACTGTTGAAGGTTCGGGTACGCCTAGTACTGGCAGGAAGGCCAAAGTTGAGGCCCCCAGCAAGGAAGCTGCCGTGTGCGCTGACTGCTGGGAAGCTGCTGCTGCTGACAAAGCCGGGAAAGGTGATGGGCTGTATTGCAAGATTCATCGGACCAAAGGCCACGACCTTTAAGAGTGTTATCAAGTTGAGCAGCTTGTCAAGAGATAGAGAGAAGAGTATAAGAAGCGTGACAAGGAAAAGGGTCAGAATGTTGCTAGCAGTAAGTGCCAAGGCGGTGAAGTAAATCGCCCCGGCAAACTTTCGCAACCAAGGAAAGCTTGCTGGAGGTCGAGAGAAGGAAGCTTGTGATGATGAGAGTGATGGGGGGGATGAAGAGGAAACTAGTGAGCAGGAGTTTCAGAAGGCCACTGATGCCCTATGCATTGTCGGGGGTACATCACTGCACACCTCTCACCGCCAGCTCAAGTCGTGGGCACGATAAGTCAATGTCGTGGAACCAGCGCCAGAGGCCTGGAAGCCGATCAAATGGTCATGCATGCCCATCATCTTTGACGAAGAGGATCGTCCTAGCAGTACCACTACGGTAGGGTGTTTGCGATTGTTGGTCTCTCCAACAATTCGCAACCTCAAGATCACAAATATGTTGCTGGACGGCGGGGCCGAGTTGAATCTAATTTGCCCGGCAGTTACGAGCAAGCTTTAGATAGCAGAGGAAGAACTAGAGGTTACCGGCATGTTTCAAGGAGTTAATCCCGACATGAGCCATCCTAAGGGAAAGATCAAGTTGCCGGTGACGTTTGGGGGAGAGATGAACTACCGAACTGAGAATATAGTATTCGATGTGGTCGAGCTCCCCCTGCCGTACAATGGGATTCTTGGACGCCCGGCCCTAGCTAAATTCATGGCGGCATCCCACTATGCCTACAACACCTTGAAGATGCCTAGGCCACTCGGAGTCATTACTATCCCATCAGATGAGAAGGATGTTATCATTTGTGTGGACAAGATGTACCGGGACGCATCCGCGGCAGAGGCAGCGGCATAAGTAGTTCCTGCCAAGGAAAGCAAGGGAAAGAAGAGGGATTTTAGGGACTCTGCCAAAGAGTCCGGGAAGCATGCCCCACTGAGTGCACTGCACCCGTTGATGATGTGTCAGAGTGTTCCAATAGCAAGAGATCCAAGGTCACTGCACCCCAAGTTAAGAAGGTCCCGGCAGGGCTGGCTGGCGCCAATGGTACTTTCACGATCAACACCACCCTCGATGACAAATAGGATAGCGCACTCATTGCCTTCCTGTGGGCGAATATCGATGTGTTCCCAAGGAGTTAATCGAGCACCACCTTGCTGTCTGCCCACATGCCTGACCAGTCAAGCAGAAAGTCCGGAAGTAGGCTTTGGAGAGGCAGCGGTTCATTGTAGAAGAGATCAAGAAACTTGAAGTAGCTGGTTTGGTTAGAGGAGTGTTGCACCCCACGTGGTTGGCAAATCTAGTGGTAGTTTAGAAGGCTAACGGGAAGTGGATGCTTTGCATAGACTTCACAGATCTCAACAAGGCTTGCCCTAAGGAGCTGTCTCCCTTGTCGCGTATCGATCATATTGTGGATTCCACTTCAGGTTGTGACTTGCTGTCCTTTCTGGACGCATATTTTGGATATCATCAGATCTTTATGTCCAAATAATATGAAGAGAAGACATCGTTTATCACCCCATGTGGTACGTACTGTTTTGTTCGCATGCCATTTGACTAAAGAGTGCGGGATCCACTTTTGCAAGGGCAGTCCAGATTGGTTTCGAGCTGCAACTGCACAGAAACACTGAAGCTTATATGGATGATATTATGGTCAAAACCAAGGATAGAGCCACCCTTATTCAGGATTTGGAGGAGACACTTGCTAATCTGTGCAAGATCAACTTGAAGCTCAACCCGGAGAAGTGTGTGTTTGGCGTTCCCTCCGGCAAGCTGCTTGGGTTCTTTGTGTCACATCGTGGGATCGAAACCAACCCTGACAAGATTAAGGCTATCGAGCAGATCAAAGCGCCAACAACAATCAAGGATGTGAGGCATCTCACAGGATGCATTGATGCTCTAAGAAGATTCATCTCCAAGTCTGCTGAGCGCAGCCTGCCATTCTTTAAAATTTTGAAGAAGGCAGGACCCATGAAGTGGACTCCGGAAGCATGTGCAGCTTTGCAAGAGTTGAAGGCCTACCTATCCTCTGTGCCTACCCTGGTTGCTCCCAAACCACAGGAACCATTGCTGTTGTACTTAGCGGCAACCAACCAAGTGGTTAGTGCAGCTTTTGTGGCGCAGTGGGAAGTAGATGAAGTAGAAAGTGAACAAGGACCGGCAGAGTCAGAAAAGGATCAAGACATCAATGAGCACGGCAGCGAGGGCAACCCCAAGGACACGACAAGGAAGAAAGTGGTGCAGTGCCCAGTGTACTTCTTTGGCTCCTTGTTACAGGGGGTTAGATCATGGTACTCTGGCATGCAAAAGTTGATCTTTGGTCACATCATGGCCTCAAGGAAAATGCGCCACTACTTCCAAACCCATGAGATCACGGTTGTCACTCGTTTCCCATTGCAAAGGATACTCCGAAACCCTAAGGCTACCGGCAGAATAGTGGAGTGGGCTTTGGAGTTAGCCAGTTTTGGTTTGAAGTTTGAGAGCACATCAACAATCCAGAGCAAGGCATTGGCAATGTTTATTGCAGAATGGACGCCAACCCCTGATGAGGAAGTGACGGAGAGAGTTATCCCCGGCAAGGAATCAACCCAAGAATGGATTTTGTATTTTGATTGTGCCTTTTCCCTACAAGGTGTAGGAGCTGGTGTGCTTCTTGTAGCCCTCTCTAGGGAGCACTTGAAGTACGTCGTCCAGATGCATTTTGCCCGGGAAGAGGCAACCAACAAGACAGCAGAGTATGAAGGGCTCCTTGCCGGGCTCAGGATTACAGCAGAATTGGGAATTAAGAAGCTGATCATTTGAGGAGATGCACAACTTGTGGTGAGACAAGTAAACAAGGATTACTAAAGTCCATTGATGGAGGAATACGTCGAGGAAGTGAGGAGGTTGGATGCCCGCTTTGACGGATTGCAAACAGAGCATGTACCCTGTGCGGAAAACAACATAGCTGGTCATCTGTCAAAGTGTGCTGTGCAGAACCTTCCTATGGAACCAGGGACTTTTGTTCTCCATCTTACTCAGACCTCCGTATCCCCAGCAATAATGGCCCGGAAAAGTAGAAAGGTTGACTCTAGTAAGCTTCTCCCAGTAGAGTCGTCCGCTCCTAGCAGAGACCCTGCCGGAAACAACTCCTCGCAGCCTGCCGGACCGCACCCTCCAGCCGAGCCCATGGACCCCGCGAACAAGGCATGTACTCATGTATTAGAGGAGGTGCCGGTAGTCCTCGTTGCCGAACCCCAGGCTCCAACTTGGGCACGACACATTGTCCACTTCCTCTAAGTCGGAGAGCTTCCCGGCGACCAAGATGAAGCTGAAAGAGTAGCCCGGAGGGCCAGTATGTATCAGTTTGTCAATGACACTTTGTACAAAAGAAGGCCCAACAGTGTGAAATTGAAGTTCGTCTGACGAGGAGAAGGAAAGGAACTGATGGCTGTGATACACATAGGCATGTGAGGCTCCCACATTGGATCAAGGGCATTAGCTGGGAAAGCATTCCCGCAAGGATTCTATTGGCCCACAGCCATCCAAGATGCAGTTGAGCTAGTCACCAAGTGTGAAGCCTGCCAGTTCCATTCCAAGAAAATCCACCTGCCTACCCAACCCCTTCAGACAATCCCTCTATCATAGCCATTTTCGGTGTGGGGGCTCGATATCCTTGGCCCTTCCCCCGAGCAATCCGGGGCTTTGAATTCTTGTTCGTTGCTATCGACAAGTTTACAAAGTGCCGGGAAGTGACTTCCGTGAAAAAGGTGACTGCTTAGTTAGCTATCAAGTTCTTGAAAGAACTGATGTGTCGTTTTGGGGTTCTGGCAAGGATCATTACCTACAACGGCACCCGGTTCACGACCCGCGCCTTCATGCAATATGTTCATGCCCTCGGATGCAAGATCTCATTTGCCTTTGTGACACACCCCCGGAGCAATGCACAAGCTGAGAGGGCAAACGCTGATGTTCTTTGGGAGTCAAGAGAAGAACCTTTGATACGCTGCAGAAGCATGGCAGGTGGTGGATCGAGGAGCTGCCGGTAGTTCTCTGGTACCTCAGAATGACACTAAACCGAGCTACTGGGCAGACTCCCTTCTCCATGGTCTACGGGGCAGTAGCAGTTATCACCACAGAACTCATTTATGGGTCACCTCAACTGCTTGCCTATGATGAAGTAGCGCAAGATCAGCACCGGCGTGATGACGTTGTGCTACTTGAGGAGAACCATCTTCGGGCTGCTACGCGTGTTGCACGCTATTAGTAAGCCTTGCATCGCTACATAGCCACAGGGTTCACACCCGGTGTTTTGAGGAAGGTGACCATGTCCTTAGGCGCGTTCAGTCCGCCAAGGGTACACACAATTTGTCAACAAAGTGGGTAGGCCCTTACCGGGTAGTACGAGTCACCAGACCTGGCGCAGTCCGTTTGGAGACCGGAGATGGCATTCTATTGCAGAACTCATGGAATGTTGAGCATCTCCACAAGTTCTACCCTTAAGGCGCGGGTGTCGGGCCCTGCCCGACAGCCACCCAGTTGTACAGGCCTTGCCTCAGCTCCATGTAACCCCTTGTACAAATCTAGGGCGATGACCCTGTGCAAGAGAAAATAAAGAAGCGTTGTGGGGGGCTCCGACCAAGTTTCATGCATGCACAAGAATTCCAAGATCACTTCATAAGCATCTCATGAGCATTTGCATATGCATATACATAGGATCGCATCCTGCATCATTCTCATCTGCATGTAGCTGCAGGTTCCTGTCCTGAGCTTGGCTTTGACAAGGAGTTGAGAAGATTGCCCGGCACTACGATCCCTAGCAAGTCAAACAAATAAGTACCTCTTGTCCATTAGTGTTCTATAAGCTATAACTTGTGCATAAGAAAACCTCGCCACTCTTTTGAGACTTAGGTGCTCGCATCTCTGACTCAAACGTTGCTTCGATTAGGATGGTTGCAGTGGCCTTTAGTAAAAAGAAGTTGGCGGGGGGCTCATCCCTTTGTCTTTTGCCCAGTAGACACAACTCTTCGACAGATAAAAAGGGTGCCGACAGGATAGCCTGCCGGGGAAAACTCGTTTATTTACACTAAGGAGGCATTTTACCTCTTCATGGACGTATACATGCACGGGTTCCTGGCAAGGTTCATCTTTTTCATTAATATGCTGATACAAGTACAAGCATTACATAACACAAACAAGGACTCGAGAAATTACATTATTTGAATTAAAATTTGGCAAGTGCC
>NC_053023.1:115144086-115281855 GCF_003073215.2 Triticum urartu | reverse complement strand
GATTGTGGTAGACTAACAAGCAAAGACACAAATAATACAAGACGCTCCAAGCAAAACACATATCATGTGGTGAATAAAAATATAGCTCCAAGTAAATTACCGATGGAAGTGGACGAAAGAGGGGATGCCTTCCGGGGCATCCCCAAGCTTTGACTTTTTGGTGTCCTTGGATTATCTTGGGGGTGCCATGGGCATCCCCAAGCTTAGGCTCTTTCCACTCCTTGTTCCATAATCCATCAAAAGAATTCACCCAAAACTTGAAAACTTCACAACACAAAACTCAATAGAAATCTCGTGAGCTCCGTTAGAGAAAGAAAACAAAAGACTACTTTAAGGTACTGTAGTTAACTTGTTCTTTATTTGTATTGGTGTTAAACCTACTGTATTCCAACTTCTCTATGGTTTATAAACTATTTTACTAGCCATAGATTCATCAAAATAAGCAAACAACACACGCAAAACAGAATCTGTCAAAAACAGAACAGTCTGTAGTAATCTGTTACTAACGCAAACTTCTGGAACCCAAACAATTCTACAAAAATTAGACGACCTGGGCAATTTGTTTATTGATCAGCAGCAATTGGAATCACTATTTTATCACGTTCTGGTGATTTTTGACAATTCGGGCACTGAGCGCAAAGATTCTGGAAATTACAGCAAGATCAAATAACTATCTTCCAAGAAGATCTAATAGGTTTAACTTGGCACAAACACTAATTAAAAGATAGAACCACATCTAAACAGAATCTAGATGGATTATTTATTCCTAAACAGAACCAAAAATAAAAAAAACATAAAATAAAATTGGGTTGCCTCCCAACAAGCGCTATCGTTTAACGCCCCTAGCTAGGCATAAAAGCAAGGATAAATCTAGGTATTGCCATCTTTGGTAGGCAATTCTTCAATGAGGCATCCACCTCCTTTAGAATTTTCTTTCTTTCTAGTGATTATCAAACTTTTAGGCATAAGATCGAAAAATTCATTCATGGCAAATGGTTCCTTAATGATTGTAAAAATATCGGGGTGAATACTTATAGATTTAAGATCCGCATTTTCCTTACTAGATGATTCACCCTTATTTTTAGGAACATACATAAACTTGGCAATTTTAGTGGGAGGACTAGGAGTACTTTTTACGGAAGAAAAAGCAGTTCCCAAGTTGGTAATGATACCCTCAAGTTTATCGATTCGAGTAGAGTCTAGATTTATTTTTTCATTAACCATGGGTTCCTTCTCCTTAATATTTTTCAAAGTCATTACTACCTTAGATCCATATTGAGTAATTTGAGTATGAATCTTTTTATCTAGATTTTCAATGGATTTAATGGTAGCAACTTTGTTTTCAATAATTTCAAGCCTTTGCATAACATGCTCCAAGGTTAACACAGTTCCATTAAGCAAAAGGGCAGGTGAGCCAAATAAATCTATTAAAACATTATAGGAATCAAAAGTATGGCTATCCAAAAAATTCCCTCCGGTAATGGTATCAAGGATATATCTATACCAAGGATTAGCACCTACATAAAAATTGCGAAGAAGGACTGAAGTAGATTGCTTTCTGGTAGATCTATTTTGAGCATTGCAAATTCTATACCAAGCATCTTTTAGATTTTCTCCCTCCCTTTGTTTAAAATTTAGCACTTCATTCTCGGGAGATAATGGAGAAGATAAGGAATTTGACATAGCGACAGGTAAGCAAACTAACACACGAGCAAACAAAAGGCAAAGGGAAAAAGAGGAGGAGATTGGGAAAGAGAGGGCGAATAAAACGGCAAGGGTGAAGTGGGGGAGAGGAAAACGAGAGGCAAATGGCAAATAATGTAATGCGAGAGATAGAGATTGTGATGGGTACTTGGTATGTTGACTTTTGCGTAGGCTTCCTCGGCAACGGCGCCAGAAATGGCTCGTTGACGGGAGAGTAAATCTTGACATGACTTGGCGTAGGCCTCCCCGGCAACGGCGCCAGAAATTGCTCGTTGACGGGAGAGTAAATCTTGACTTGACTTGGCGTAGGCCTCCCCGGCAACGGCGCCAGAAATCCTTCTTGCTACGTCTCGAGCTAGCGTTGGTTTTCCCCGAAGAGGAGGGGGTGATGCAGCACAGTAGCATAAGTATTTCCCTCAGTTTTTGAGAACCAAGGTATCAATCCAGTAGGAGGTCACGCGCAAGTCCCTCGTACCTGCACAAAACGGTAGCAACTCGCAACCAACGCTTAGGGGTTGTCAATCCCTTCACGGTCAATTACGAGAGTGAGATCTGATAGAGATAATATTTTTGGTATTTTTGGTATAAAGATGCAAAGTGAAAAGTAAAAGCAAAACAAGTAAAATAAAGTAATGGGGATTGATATGATGAGAATAGACCCGGGGGCCATAGGTTTCAATAGTGGCTTCTCTCAAGAGCATAGATATTCTACGGTGGGTGAACAAATTACTGTTGAGCAATTGATAGAATTTAGCATAGTTATGAGGTTATCTAGGTATGATCATGTATATAGGCATCACGTTCGTGACAAGTAGACCGACTCCTGCCTGCATCTACTACTATTACTCCACTCATCGACCGCTATCCAGCATGCATCTAGAGTATTAAGTTAAAAACAGAGTAACGCCTTAAGCAAGATGACATGATGTAGAGGAATAAATTCATGCAACATGATAAATACCCCATCTTGTTATCCTCGACGGCAACAATACAATACGTGCCGTGCAACTCTTTCTGTCACTGAGTAAGGACACCGCAAGATTGAACCCAAAGCTAAGCACTTCTCCCATTGCAAGAACTACCAATCTAGTTGGCCAAACCAAACGGATAATTCGAAGAGACTTGCAAAGATAACTCAATCATACATAAAAGAATTCAGAGAAGATTCAAATATTATTCATAGATAAGTTGGATCATAAACCCACAATTCATCAGTCGCAACAAACACACCGCGAAAAGAAGATTACATCGAATAGATCTCCACGAGAGAGGGGAGAACATTGTATTGAGATCCAAAAAGAGAGAAGAAGCCATCTAGCTACTAGCTATGGACCCGAAGGTCTGAAGTAAACTACTCACACTTCATCGGAAGGGCTATGGTGTTGATGTAGAAGCCCTCCGTGATGGATGCCCTCTCCGGTAGAGCTCCGGAACAGGCCCCAAGATGGGATCTCGTGGATACAGGAAGTTGCGGCGGTGGAATTAGGTTTTTGGCTCCGTGTCTGGTCTAATGGGGGTACGTAGGTATATATAGGAGGAAGGAGCACGTCGGTGGAGCTCCGAGGGGCCCACGAGGCAGGGGGGCGCGCCCAGGGGGGCGCCCTCCACCCTCGTGACCTCCCCGGAAACTTCTTGGAGTAGGGTCCAAGTCTCCTGGATCATGTTTGGTGAGAAGATCACGTTCCCGAAGGTTTCATTCCGTTTGGACTCCGTTTGATATTCTGTTTCCTCGAAATACTGAATAGGCAAAAAACAACAATTCTGGGTTGGGCCTCCGGTTAATAGGTTAGTCCCAAAAATAATATAGAAGTGGAAAATAAAGCCCAATATAGTCCAAAACAGTAGATAAAGTAGCATGGAGCAATCAAAAATTATAGATACGTTGGAGACGTATCACACACTGACTTAGGTCAAATACAAGTGCCCAAAATTGTGTGCATGTTATAATAAGGATTCACTTATGATAGTACGTGAGTGAACAGATGGATCAATTGGACAGTGTTCCCAAAGAGTAGCGAGATGTGTGAGGTAAGATACACCGCTGGCACTTTTAATTTTTATTATTAATTTGTTTGTTTCACCCTCTGACTGGTGGGACCCAACGTACTACGTGGAGAGAGGTAAGGTGACTAAGGATGCATTATTTCTACACCACTGTGGATAGTCTTACCACCAAAGCCACATGACACGATTATGATTTAAATCCCAATGACTCCCACACAAAAAAACATGGCATGCTTGTCACATGAATGCAGGAACGTATACAAGGTTATTTTCCTCTCTAGAGGTTATTGAGGTCTCGGGTTCGATAACGGGAGGGTTGTCTAGCTGGTTAGCCTGTTTGCTCATCAAACTTGAGGTCTCGGGTTCGATAACTACACTTGAGCATAATTCGTGCCAGGAGGATTCTTTGACTGCTCAAAATGGATGGATACGGAGCTATACGATCAGCTGCAGCCTCGACACTTGTTTTCTAGGGTTTGCACTCTTCACACTCTCTCGAGTATATATATACACGCTGGAGCCTCAGCGCTTGTAGTTGCTCTCTTCACACTCTCTCACCCTCTCCAGACCTAAACAAGACTTCGTTAGCCTCTATCTCTCCCCTCACTGCTGGTCTGCTTGTAGTTGCTCTCTTCATACTCTCCCACCCTCTCCAGATCTAAATAAGTCTTCGTTGGCCTCTCTCTCTCCCCTCACTGCTGGTCAAAGAGATGGCAGGATCCGTCCGCCGGGAAGGGAAGGAGGCTTAACACTGTCGCTGTCGGTGAGGGAGGGAGTCAACTACCAGCGCAGCTGTTCACTTTCACCCAGCAGCGGCGCGGGAGGGCTCCGACCCCTTCTTATTTGCCGCCGTACATAGTGTGGGTCGAACGGCCTCCGGTCGCCCACGGAACCACACCCCAAGAACCTTAAGGTATAATTTACTTATTCCACATGCATTGCTCTAGCTGCATGTGGGCTTTTTCCGCTTCTGCACTCGAATCTAGGTGTTGGATCAAACATGAAAGTAGTGGGGAAAGTTGCATACCATGAATCTAGGACGTGGTTCAAAGCGGAAAGGAATGGGGGAAAGTAGTGGGAAAAGTTGTATAGCATGAATCTAGGACGTGGTTCAAAAAGTAAAGGAAGGGGGAAAGTAGTGGGAAAAGTTGAATCACATGAATCTATGACGTGGTTCAAAGAGGAAAGGAATGGGGGAAAGTAGTGGGGAAAGTTGTATAGCATAAATCTAGGATGTGGTTCAAAGAGGAAAGGAAGGGGGGAAAGTACTAGTACCGACTGGCTACCCAGCACTTACGTTGGTCAGAAAGGGAAAACAATGACAAACGCAGTACACACATCTATAACGAACTGATCTTTTGTTTTGATTTTGGGGACAAGGCAGTAGAGTTTGAGCAGGACTAGATTTGCTGCGCTCACATAGGGAAAGGTATCTAAAGATAAAAAACTGGGACCAACACAAATACGCTCTTTGGTTGTTTGTTCTTTGTTGCAACAGACTGTGCATCACCCCAGTACATCCGTAGATACACATGGTGCTGGTGCGTCCACTGTCCCGTGCAGCTCTTTAGCTGTTGTTAATCTAAGGCCCTGTTTGGTTAAAAACTCCCTAGTCCCTACCTTCTTGGTTCCAGGGACTAAACATGGAGTAAAGGTTATGAAATGACATGCTAAAAGACCATGTTACCCCTAGTAATGAACTAATAGAGACAAGGTGCGATGCATCGCAGGGTCTTATTCTTTAGTCCCAAATTCCCACTTTTAGTCCCTAAGTCCCTCCTGTTTGGTTTAGATGGGAGTGAGACGGAGTTTTTTTAGTCCCTCCAGCAAAATGTCCGTGTAAACAAACACCCTCTAATAATGTTGCTGGAAAATTGATGCAATGCTACAGTTAAAAGCAAATTACATGTTTAACAAATTTATTATTAATATAATCTCTCTGTTAATATTAATCAATGCCACCATTTGAGAAATGCTACTATCTTGCTTTCTTTCCCATTTATATAAGGTAGATGCTTCTTTTTGTTGGCTTATGTGTCATACACCGTTATTGACCACTAGTTGTTTCCTTTGCACCTCTGTGTAAACAGGGTTATCTACTTCACCTCATTGCCATTGTGACCTTTTGTTGCACTACACAAAACACTTTTGTTTTAAGAGTGTTTTGTGCAGTTCAACTAAAATGTCACACCGACAACGTTGCTTGATTGCTTGATCTTAGTGGAACTACACAAGAGGAGATCTTACTTCCTATCCGTGTTGGCAAATTTGGTTCTGATCTTCTTCTTGTGAGTTGTTTGAATTCCGTGTCATGAGAGGTATGTACTAGCCTTCTTTCACATGATTTTGTAGTGTGCTTTCACATGTTGTGCTACTTGTATGGTAATGTTGCTTGATTTTAGTGAGCTGCACAAATGGATACAAGACTTCCAATCTGTATGTGCACTGTAATATCCCATTGAGGTAAGATAAGGATATTTCACAACTGTTGGCCTATATTTTGCCACTTTCATTTGAAAATTAATGTCATTGTTTAGTGTTATACTTGTGTAACCTAATTGACATGCCAAATCTTACATTGAAGGCAAAGCTTGTCTGTTATTGAAACAAGTGATGAAGGGGAAGAACAAGCGGAAGAAAAACAAAAATCAACTCCCAATGATGTAATGAAGCACTGGAACTATGGTGACACTAGAACTGTGGTGACACTTGAACTGTGGTGACACAAGTGATGATGTACTTTTGCATCTTAATTTATTGCTATGACTAGAATGAGCAATTTTTTTGCCACTGATTTGTTGCCACTCTTAATGTAATACGTAATTATCTCTACTTGTACAAACAGATATTGAAGATACCATATATTTTAGTGGAACTGCACAAGAAGATGTTGGAAACATTAAAGTAATCGAGGAGTATACAGTAAGCATGGCCACCACAGTAGATAGCAACAGATGGTTTCAGAGAAATGCTTCATCTGTATGCTCTACACAATAAACCTCTTGATAAAGGTTGGTACTCGCACACTGATTTCATCCATATGATTGAGCTTTGTCATCTCTATTGGCGTTGTGCTACTGTTTAGATACTGTCATCAAAAAGTGGTATTGTCCTTGAGAAGTGCTTCATCTGTGTTGTTTTAAATATTTCCTTTCCTTTTTTCGAGCAAATAGGGATGCTAGCATTTAGTTGTCCTCTTGTCTTTGCACAACATGATCATCCTCCTCTAAAGAAGAATATGGAGTACGTGAAGTGACTAGTTCCGATTATGCCAGGATGAAGAAGCCCTGTCTATCTTCTCATCAGAAGGAGCAGTTGAAGGATGGTTACATTACTCCCCACAAGACAAACTAACTTCAGCTCAGAAGGACTGACAAATCTCCATTTTCTTGCTGTGATGCGTGGGTACAATGTTGTTCTAGGATTCTTTTCGGTGAGTTCCCTTTTTCTAAAAGTGTGCTCTACATGGACCATGTAGGTGCCTGTTTAAACTGTCAATTCATAGTAGAGTTTGCTTTATACTAATCACTTTTTTGTATTTTTGCAAACAGGGGTGCTCAGCTTGATTTCAATGGGAACTGCACAAAATGTTCATGAATACATCAAATCATTCATTTCCACCACAAGAAAGGAGGTGCCGAGTGAGTGATTTTGGTGGAAATGCACAAGAAGAACAACTGGTTTATTTAGCACGAGGTGCCATGTCAATGTCCGAACTAATGGCAAACCCTGCCCATTCCACAATCGTAGGCATTTGATATTTTGGAATGGGACAACCTTGTCAAATTTTGCTCATTGATTTTAGCAAGAAGACATGCGTTTGATATTTTCGAATGGGACGCCCTTTGCTGTCAGCAGCGTTGATCCATTTTTTCTTTATTCTTTAGTTGTGAAGTAAATATTGGCTCTGACATGTGAATCATTGAGATGCATAATCTTCGATTGTTTTGAATGTTCTATATGAATTGCCAGGCTTGTGTGTTTGATTGCAATGTACAGGAATGCTAAAAATCTGCTCAAAATATTTGTACTCCTTATGTTCCTTTTTACTTCGCACATTGTGAAAGTGCATACTTTTTTCTATAAGATTGGTCAAAGTAGAGATACTTTGACTGCAGACAAAACTTGTATGCAGACTAGAAAGGATCGGAGGGAGTACATGTGAAACTGCTGCAAACGAGGTGATCACCCTGGGAATAATGCTAGTACGTATTGTTTTGCATGTTCATCCAATGCTAGTGATACAAGAATTCGAACTAATCGAAATAAATTCATTCATACATGGTCGGATTTCATATAAGCATGCCGGATTTCGTTACATTTCATACATTATTCAACTAAAAAGGGGTGTGCTGGATGTATAATTAATTAACCATAGCTACCCACCTGTGTTCGGTAGCATAAAACTGAAGTGCTCAAGTTCTCTAGAAAATGACTGTATCTCATGAACTTGCTCAACCACAGAGCGGTCTTCAATCATCCTGTAATCATAGAATTGCTCCATGATGTACATCTCAGTGCCAGCAACCGGAGGGTAGCAGCGGTGGCCTTACTTGGACCCGAGCGGCGGTGACCTACCGTGTTCTACTCTTCCTTGTTTTCTGTGTGGCGCGGCCTCATTGGCAGCGGGGCGGGGCCTCGACGGAGCCGGCAATGTCCTCTGTCTCGTTGCCAGCGGGTGGCGCCTCGGCAGAGTAGGGGAAATCCTCCCCCTCGTTGCCGGCAGGGTGGGGCCTAGACAGAACCGGCGGTGTCCTCTGCCTCGTTGTTGGCACCGCGGGGCCTCGGCGGAGCAGGGCCTCATCGACGCCAGCGGGGCAGGGACTCGTCGGAGCCGGCATTGTCCTCTGCCTCGTCCTCGGTCTCGCCAAACAGCGCCTCGGCTGCTTCATCGCCCTCTTTGTAGGCTGTCGCAGCCTCCGCCACCCGCATGCGGTGCCGCCAACGCTCAAGGCGGCCCTCGCGGGTGGAGCGGTACGAGTCGAGCAGCGCCTCCTGCCGCACCTTTCCAAGTCTAATTAGCACCTGCCCTTATCAACAGCAGAAAATTCTTCTTTGGTGCTGTGCTTGGATAAGACGGTGGGGTTCCCTAGAGTTGTATAAGCCGTCCCAGTAACTATTATGTCTTGAGTCTCCTGAGCCTGCTGAGCAGGACTACACAGCTTAACATTCTCTGGGTCAACATTCATGGAGTCCATGGTGACAGGGTGCTCCTCTCGCGACGGGTCATCTGTGGCTCCTTCAGAGGTTTGATGTGAAGATTCAGGTATTGTCTGCTTCGCTGGATCAATAGCCTTGGGATCTTCTACCCGTTTATTCATTTTCGGTTCTTGTTGGGCTTGTATATAGCACTGAGAACAAGATGCATGATGAGATTAATATATTAGTCAAGTAAGTCTTAACGCAAAACAAGGTTAATGTTCTAACCCAGGGGCGACTTTGAAGAAGGGGATCTGAGTCCCAATGGAGTCGCCAGATGAGGAGTGAGATGTTCCCTGATAATTTGAGTCGGACGGGATAAGTGGTTGACAAAAAAGACCCTCTTTTGGAAAAGATAAGGATGAATTTTGTATCACCTCATTCCGGTACTTTAGGGGGGCGGGTGTGTTCGGTAAGCCGCAGGAAAGGTTTCCACCTCCACTATTCCGGGTTGTACGGTGAAATTCGTGCTTTTGTTTCTTCCAAAGAAAGTTGGGATCCAAGAAAGCTAAAGGGTGATAAAATCTTACTTTCCGGCTTACTTGTCGACTTTTTCGTCTCAGCACAGGTTCTGAGCCAGAGGAAAGAGTAATTACCTCTTATCGTCGCCACGGCTAGCCTCCACGTCATCCTGATAGTGATCATTGTCAATAAGATGTACAAATAATGTGCCAAGGGAGTAAAGTTCTACCTCCGACTCATCATCATCCAAGTCAAATAACTCGGAGGGGTTGGTCTTCTTCTTGGCCGGCTTTTTAGGAGCCTTATTCTTTGTCCGGGTCTTCTTGGCCGGCTTATCTTGCAACTTCTTGTTCCAAAAAGAAGAATTGGCCTACAGAAATTAAAATGACTATAAGAAGGTAGTTTTAAGTGAACAACTGATTAAACCGGAAATTGTTTCAAATACTTACAGCTGGATGTTTGTTAAGGGTGCAAAAAGGACTTAAGCCGGTCCTGCTGCAATTTTCCAAGCTCTCGTTCAGTAGAGTCTTGGTCATGTCATAGATATCTTCATCACCCACTTCCATCTGACAGTGGCGCTGGGGGTCTTTGACATCGCCAGTATACTCACACATTAAACTCGAGCGGCTGCTTAAGGGCAAAATTCTCCAGGCGACCCAGCATCGGACTAGGTCGATTCCACTCAAACCGTTAGCCATTAAGGCTCTAATCCTTGAAAAGATGGGCATATATTTGGCCCGTTCTTCTATGTTAATCCGTTCTAGAAGAGGGTGCCTGTTGCTAACCTGGTTTTCACTATAACCCGACAGAGGGTTTACACCTTCTAGAGAAGTATCTTGGCAGTAAAACCAAGTCTGGTTCCAGAATTTAGGATGACCGGGCAGTTTGGCGGCTGGGAAGGTGGCTTCTTTCCGCCTCTGAATGGAAATGCCACCTAACTCTAAGTTGGGACCGTCTGTGAATCAATCTGCCGGTTTAAATAATAAAATTCTCTGAACAATTCTATAGTAGGGTCTTCTTGAAGGTATACTTTGCTAAACACTTGAAAGTTGCAAATGTTTGAAAGAGAATTGGGCCCGATATCTTGAGGATGGAGCTTGAAAAAGTGCAGCACATCACGGAAGAATTTTGAGCTGGGTGGGGTAAAACCTCAGAGCAGATGATTAGTAAAGACAATTACTTCACCTTCCTTGGGCTCTGGAGGGGTTTCTCTACTCGGGACCCTCCAATAGATGACATATTTTTGGCTAAGACACCCGTTTGGACATACTCGTTCAATGTTTCCTCGGTAACCCGGGAGACGACCTAGTTGCCTGAGGTGACGGTTTCGGCTTTAGACATTTCTGACTACAAAGGAAAATATTGTCGGGTTAAGGATTGTGCTGCTAAACCGGCCAGTGATAAAAAGAAAGTGCATTACACAAATCCAATTCATAGGCAGAAGGAAGAGCCAGCATGGTTAAAACAGATGACAATGTCGGGTTATACAGATTATGAATATATGTTGGCGGCTTAAAAGGGGACTAATGGTATATGGCGGGTTACGGTTTATCATTTAAGCCGCCCTAACAGTTGCCATATTTCAGATCTATAAGTGAGGATTTTCTAAGTGTTGGGAAAATAGATTCCACAGATCAGTTCTATAATTTTGGATCAACAGCAGTTTAAAACTAAAATAAATTCTAAACTTAACGAGATGGCAGCGGAAAAGCTCATGTGCTCAGATGGGATCTTGTGTAGAAAATGCATTTTTTTAGTTGGAAAGGGGTGCTAAAACTCCTCCCGCACCACTTCGGTGTTGTGTTTAGATCAAGCTACACGATCCAAAGAGGAGAATGAAGAACAGTAAAGAACACCGATGAACGGTGAAAACCCTAATGCAAATCTATTACGGGGAAATGTAAATACTTACTGATGTTGAGGAACAGCGGAGATGTGCCGTAGGGCTCTGGTCCGATCAGGTCAATGCAGCGGCCGGACTTGAGGACGCTGGACGGAGATGGCGGTGGCAGAGCTCGGGCTTGCTAGAGCATCGCGAGGAGGAGGATGAAGATGAGGCGGCAGGGTAAAAATGAAAAGAAGGACCCCCGTCCCAATTTATAAGGTAGTGGATAGATGGCATGCGCAGGAATCGAGGAGGTTGGAAAAATGATTATGTGGCTATAAGGGTGCCTCGATTTTTGGAGGTTCATTAAAAGAATTTGTTGAGATATTCTGGGTTTGCACGTAATTAATGCGCTTGATGTCATGGAGGGTGTCGCGCGAAACCACGGCCACCTATGGGACCAGGAGGCCCCTTGCTATTTCGGCAGGGGGGCGATGCATTGGGCAAAGAGCAGACGAGCGTGGACCAGGACGACAGAGATCACGCAGGCAATTTTACCCAGCTTCGGGCCACCGTGAGGCGTAAAACCCTACTCCTGCTTTGGTGGATTGATGGTGGAAAGGTGGTGACGGAGCATAGTACACTTCGCCGGCAGGGTTGCCTCAAGGTAGAAGTGGCTACGCGCGTACGAGGGTGCGAGTTATCGAATCTTCTAACCCTTTCTACGGTTGCCATGGGCCTCCTTTTATAGATCAAGGGGTTACCATAGTGGCAAAGTAGTGATTACGGACTGATAAGATAGCAAACAATGCTATCATACCTAAATCTACGGGCTGACAGGGCGCATTAAATGCGCCGCTCATTGTCACATCGTTGGTTGCCCGACAAGGCTGCCGGGCTATCTTGCTAGCCCCGCGCCTTCTCGCTTGACACGTCGCAGGACGGTTGTCGTCTGAGGATTTCTCTTGTAGAAAGTTCCTGCCATGTGGCGAATGGCTGCCACTTAATCACTTTGCGTCTTGACACCGCACTAATCGACGACGTGAGTCCTGGTAGAGTGGTTGGTGAGGTGGTTTTGCTTCCGTGAGCCCCGGCAGGACCTGTCGGGGTGCTTTGGTTGTCTATTTCTAGGGGTGGCCTCGCCCTTTGCTGGGCTCGCCTGCTAGGAAAGGGTGGCTTTTCTTGAGGATTTCCTGCTTCTCTGAGTTGATCTTGGTCCCTCTGATGTGCATGCTGGCCCTTCGAATCACTAGGGTTCTTGCACCCTGATCTGGGCTGGTGCTCCAATCTGGTTCCCGTGCCTGTGCACAGTCTGGGCAACAGAGCCAGGGGTTGTTGCACCGACAGCGGGTTACCTTGGTTCTGTGTGCTGATGTGACGGCAGGTTATAACAAGTTCATGCAATTTGATGATGGAAGATTTTCTAAAGACAAGTGTTGAAGATTGATGTGAACAAGTTCAAATCAACATGTGGCCTAATGTTGGGGATATAACTACTCGGGTCGAGTCATGCCACTGGCGGCTTAAAGATCAAGAGGCCCGATAAGGTCCAAGAAGATGTAAAGATGGCGGTTCATAGAGAAAGCTTATTGAAGGCCCAAGACCCGGGGACGACTTGAGGCCCACGGGTGTGAGCCGCCATATGTTTAACTTGTATTGTAAGGCAAGATTTGTTAGATACCGAGCCGAACACGTTTTGTATGAGCCGGCCGGGACTCTGTAAGCTGCCGAGCATCAACCTGTATATAAAGGGGTGACCCGGCGGCGGGTTAACTCAAGAAAGAACTCATTGAGAAGTAGGTCAAGTGTATCTGCTCCCTGGTAATCAAAATCCAAGCAATACAACCTATAGCAGGAGTAGGCTTTTACCTCGTTGGGGATGAACCTAGGTAAACTCTCTATGTCCTTTGTCCTGTTTAACCACTTCAAGCTAGCCTAGCTGCGATGGCTCCACACCTA
Source organism: Triticum urartu (assembly GCF_003073215.2). NCBI lineage: Eukaryota > Viridiplantae > Streptophyta > Magnoliopsida > Poales > Poaceae > Triticum > Triticum urartu. Next base: position 115,268,702 of record NC_053023.1, on the reverse strand, counting down.
AGTCCTTTTCCTAGGGCATCTATCGTGTTAAGTCTACGACAACTTTGAGATTGGAAAAATTGATTCTACACTTTTTACTAAAATGGTTAATGGTGAACTATTTGTGTGCCAAATTTATGTGGATCATATCATATTTGGATCAACTAACCCTCATTTTAGTGAAAATTTTGGAAGGCTAATGGCGGAGAAGTTTGAGATGTCTATGATGAGTGAACTCAAATTCTTTCTTGGTTGAGAATCAAGCAAACTAAGGAAGGTACCTTTGTTTCCCAAACAAAGTATACCAACAACTTATTCAAGAAGTTCAACATGCAAGAAAGCAAAGGTATGAAAACACCCATGCCTACTAGTGGACATCTTGACTTGACTAAGGATGGCAACCTAGTTGACCAAAAGGTTTACCGCCCTATGATTGGATCATTGTTATATCTATGTGCCTCCCAACCCGATATTATGCTAATTGTGTGCATGTGTGCATGATATCAAGCGGCCCCTAAAGAAAGTGATCTTAAGGCTATGAAAAGGATAGTGAGACACTTAATTCATACACCAAATTTTGGCATTCCCTAAGAGGTCTTCTTTTGATCTTGTTGGCTACTCTGATTTGGACTATGTCGGTGACAAGGTTGATAGAAAGTCCACTTCATGTACTTGTCAATTTCTTGGTATATCTCTTGTATCTTGGTCCTTCGAGAAACAAAACTCGGTGTCCTTATCCATCACCGAAGCGGAATACATTTGCTGCCGCATCATGTTGTGCTCAATTACTCTGGATGACCCAAACCCTTAAGGATTATGGGATATATTTGAAACATGTTCCATTGCTTTGTGATAATGAAAGTGCTATTAATATTGCTGACAATCTCGTGCAACATTGTCAAACTAAACATATTGAATTTCGCCATCATTTCATTCGAGATCATGTTGCTAAAGGAGACATCAAGCTTAAGAATGTTCGTACCGATAAGCAATTGGCGGATATATTTACCAAACTGCTTGATGAGAAATTATTTTTCCGTTTGAGAGGTGAATTGAAAATTATTGATGCCTCAAACTTGGAGTAGAAACTCCATTTGGATACATGCAAGGCATGTGCCTTTTGACTAATCCTTGATATTTTTCTTATAATGATGATCATATGTCTTGGACCTACTTGTACCCTTGCATGTTATCTAACCCTTGTAGGTACTTGGATGAGCCCAAATCTATGACATTGCAAGTCACTCAAATCTTGAGCAATCTCTACGTCACCCAGGTTCTACTATATAGTTGTTGAACACAAGGAAACAGGAACCCACTCAACATATCCTTTGACAATATATATAAATCAAATTTCATTTGGTATCAAATTTCATGATTGTGATTTTGCATACACAAGTGCTCTTCCTTTCTAGGCTAACCCATGTAGGAAGACGAACTTAAACTACAAGTTGTGCTCCTAACTCTTGATGAACTACATCAAATTTGAGCATCCAACACAAGTTCGACTACATGATCAAGATCAACACCGCCACCCAAGGTATGTTAATCCATCTTAGAGAAGTTTTGACCCAAGTCATGAGTCAAAGCAACTCAACCAGATGTGAAAACATCAAAATGCTTAAATGAAAAATGGTAACCCCATTTTGAGAACAAATGATGAGTATGACCTACAATCAAGTATTATCACATGACTCCAAAGTCAATATACTCTAACATAGGCGACTTTGTCGCCGACCCCTTCTAGATGAAGTTCTCAAGCGTTTCCTTGTTCACATACTTTGTGTGTTTGCATATGTGGTCCACCTTGTAGGCTCCCGATGCCCATGTTCTGCTATATGGTGTGTTTTGACCAGGAAAAAAATTGAAGGAAGCTTTCGGGACGAAGCGCCACCGTCTCAAGGTGGTACATGCGCAAAACCAATCTAGGGCTCCGACAGAGCTATTCCGGCGGGGAAACTTCCCTCCGGGAGGGGTAAATCGAAGCCATCATCATCACTAATGATCCTCTATCGAGAGGGGGTCAATCTCCATCAACATCTTCACCAGCACCATCTCCTCTCAAACCCTAGTTCGTCTCTTGTATCCAATCTCTGTCTCAAAACCTCAGATTGGTACCCGTGGGTTGCTAGTACTGTTGATTACTCCTTGTAGTTGATGCTAGTTGGTTTACTAGGTGGAAGATCAGATGTTCAGATCCTTAATGATAATTAATACTCCTCTAATTTTGAACAAGAATATGCTTTTTGAGTAGTTATGTTTGTTTCTGAGGACATGGGATAAGCCTTAGTATAAGTAATCATGTGAATTTGGTATTCGTTCCATATTTTGATAAGATGTATCTTGTCTCAACTCTTCTGGTGTTATGTTGTCGACTACATGACACTTCACCATGATTTGGGACTGGGGAAGGCATTGGGAAGTAATATGTAGATGATGGGTTGCTAGAGTGACAGAAGCTTAAACCCTAGTTTATGTGTTGCTTCATGAGGGGCTGATTTGGATCCATATGTTTCATGCTATGGTTAGAATTATCTTAATTCTTCTTTCATAGTTGCGGATGCTTTTGAGAGGGGTTAATCATAAGTGGGAGTCTTGTCCAAGGAAGGGCAGCACCCAAGCACCGGTCCACCCACATATCAAATTATCAAAGTAACAAACGCGAATCATATGAGCATGATGAAAACTAGCTTGACAGTAATTCCCATGTGTCCTCGGGAGCGCTTTGCATTATACAAGAGTTCTTGCATGCTTGTCCATTGCTACAAAAAGGATTGGTCCACCTTCCTGCACCTTAGTTACTTTTGTTACTTGTTACCCATTACGAATTATCTTATCACACAACTATTGTTAATGATAATTTCAGTGCTTGCAGAGATTACCTTGCTAGGTTCGACACTCTTACTTATCGAAAGGACTACGATAGATCCCCTAAACTTGTGGGTCATCAAGACTCTTTTTGGTGCCATTTCCGGGGAGTGAAGTGCCATTGGTAAGTGGAATTTGGTAAGGAAACGTTTATATAGTCTGCTGAAATTTACTGTCACCTGTTACTATGGATAATAATCCTTTGAGGGGCTTGTTCGGGGTATCTTCACCTCGACCAGAAGAGCAAAGAGTTGCTCCTCAACCTACTGCACTACTGAAAATATTTATTATGAAATTCCTTCGGGTATGATAGAGAAACTGCTAGCTAATCCTTATGTAGGAGATGTAACATTACATCCTAATATGCACCTAATCTAAAGTCTGGGGATAATTTAAGCTTGCAGGTTTGCCTGAGGATGTTTTCAAGAAGAAGGTCTTCCCTTTATCTTTGAAGGTAACGACATTGACTTGGTATAGGCTATGTGATGATATTGGATCTTGGAACTACAACCGACTGAAATTGGAATTTCATCAGAAGTTTTATCCTATGCATCTGGTTCATCGTGATCGGAATTATATATATATATATATATATATATATATATATAATTTTGGCCTCTTAAAGGATAAAGTATAGCTCAAGCTTGGGGGAGACTTAAGTATGTTATATTCATGCCCCAATCATGAGATCTAAAGTGAAATTATTATTTAATTTTTTTATGCTCGGCTTTCTCATAATGATCGATCCATGCTCGATACTTCTTGTACTGGTTCTTTTATGAAGAAGGATATTGAATTCAAATAGGATTTATTGGAAAGAACAAAATGCAACTCTGAAGACTAGGAACTCGACGAAGGTAATGAGTCAGGTGTAAACCTTAAGTTTGATTGTGTTAAATCTTTTATGGATACCGATGCTTTTCATGATTTTAGCACTAAATATGGACTTGACTCTGAGATATTAGCTTCTTTCTATGAATCTTTTGTTGCTCATGTTGATCTCCCTAAGGAGAAGTGGTTTAAATATTGTACGCCCATTGAAGTGAAAGTAGTAGAACCTATTAAAGTTGAAGAAGAAACTACTTCTTATAATGTTGATCCTATTCTTCCTACTGCTTATATTGAGAAACCACCTTTTCCTGTTAGAATAAAGGATCATGCTAAAGCTTCAACTGTGGTTCGTAAGGGTTATACTAGAGCACCTACACCCCCTGAGCAAATTAAAGTTGAACCTAGTATTTGTATGGTTAAAGATCTCCTGGTTGATAATATTGATGGGCATGTTATTTATTTCTGTGATGAAGTTGCTAGAATTGCCAAACCTGATATTAAAGATAAACATAGACCTATTGTTGGCATGCGTGTTGTTTCCGTTAAAATTGGAGATCATTGTTATCATGGCTTATGTGATGTGGGTGCTAGTGTGAGTGCAATTCCTTATACCTTGTACCAAGAAATTATGAATGAGATTGCACCTACTGAGATGGAAGATGTTGATGTTACTATTAAGCTTGCCAATAGAGATACTATATCAACAATTGGGATTGTTAGAGATGTTGAGTATTGTGTGGGAAAATAAAATACCCTACTAATTTTATTGCTCTTGCTTCCCCACAAGATGACTTTTGTCCCATTATATTTAGTAGACCTTTAGTGAATACTGTTAATGCTAAGATAGACTGCGAGAAAGATATTGTTACTGTTGGTTTAGGGGATATGTCTCATGATTTTAATTGCTCTAAATTTCGTAGACAACCCTATGATGAAGAACTGTCTAGTAAAGATGATGTTATTGGTCTTGCTTCTATTGTTGTGCCTCATATTGATTCTTTAGAACAATATTTGCTAGACCATGAAAATGATATGTCTATGAATGAAAGAAAGGAAATAGATGAAATATTCTTTAATCAAGGGCATGTGTTGAAACACAATTTGCCTGTTGACATCCTTGGGGATCCTCCTCCACCCCAGGGTGATCCCATGTTTGAGCTTAAACAATTACCAGATACATTGAAATATGCTTATCTTGATGAAAAGAAGATATATCATGTTATTATTAGTGCTAAACTTTCAGAGAATGAAGAAAAGAAATTACTGAAAACTCTGATGAAGCACTGTGCCTCTATTGGATATACTCTTGATGATCTTAAGGGCATTTTTCCCACTCCATGTCAGCAAAAATTAATTTGGAACATGATGCTAAACCAGTTGTTGATCATCAACGACACTTGAATTCTAAGATGAAAGAAGTGGTTAGAAATGAAATACTAAAGCTTGTGGAGGCAGGTACAATTTATCCTATTGCTGATAGTAGGTGGGTAAGTCATCTTCACTGTGTCCCTAAGAAGGGAGGTATTACTGTTGTTCCTAATGATAATTGATTTTGCACAAAGAATTGTTATAGGTTATAGAATGGTAATTGATTTTCACAAATTGAATAAAGCTACTAGGAAAGATCATTACCATCTACCTTTTATTGATCAAATGCTAGAAAGACTATCCAAACATACACATTTTTGCTTTCTAGATGGTTATTTTGGTTTTTTCTCAAATACCCATGTCAAAAGATGATCAGAAAAAGACCACTTTTACTTGCCCTTTCGGTACTTCTGCTTAAAGATGTATACCTTTTGGTTTATGCAATGCACCTGCTACCTTTCAAAGATGTATGACTGCTATATTCTCTGATTTTTGTGAAAAGATTGTTGAGGTTTTCATGGATGATTTCTCCGTATGCGGAACTTCTTTTGATGATTGCTTAAGCAACCTTGATCAAGTTTTCCAGAGATGTGAATAAACTAATCTAGTTTTGAATTGGGAGAAGTGCCACTTTATGGTTAATGAAGGTATTTTCTTGGGGCATAAAATTTCTAACATAGGTATTGAAGATGATAAAGCTAAAGTATATGTTATTGAAAGATGTTGTGTCCTAAAGATATCAAAGGTATAAGAAGTTTCCTTGGTCATGTTGGTTTCTATAGGAGGTTTATTAAAGACTTATCTAAAATTTCTAGGCCTCTCACTAATCTCTTTCAAAAAGATTTTCCTTTTGTTTTTGATGATGATTGTGTAGAAGCATTTGAAATACTTAAGAACGCCTTGATTTCCGCACCTATTTTTCAACCACCTCATTGGAATTTACCCTTTGAAATTATGTGTGATGCTAGTGATTATTTTGTTGGTGTTGTTCTAGGACCAAGAGTTGATAAGAAATTAAATGTTATCCATTATGCTAGTAAAACTCTAGACGGTGTCCAGAGAAATTATGCTACTACTGAAAAACAATATTTAGCAATTGTATTTTCTTGTGATATGTTCAGATGTTATATTGTTGAGTCCATAGTAACTATTCAGCTTGATCATGTTCCTATTAAATATCTTATGGAAAAGAAAGATGCTAAACCGGGACTTATTAGATGGGTTCTCTTGTTACAAGAATTTGATTTGCATATTATTGATAGAAAGGGAGTTGAGAACCCCGTTGCAGACAACTTGTCTAGGTTAGAGAATGTTCTTGATGACCCACTGCTTATTGATGATAGCTTTCCTGATGAGCAATTAGATGTTATAAATGCCTCTCATAATACTCCATGGTATGCTGATTATGCTAATTACATTGTTGCTGAATTTATACTACCTAGTTTCACATACCAGCAAAATAAAAAGTTTTTCAATGATTTAAGACATTAATTTTGGGATGACCCACACCTTTATAAAGGAGTTGATGGTGTTATTAGACGTGTGTACTTGAGCATGAACGGGAATAGATCCTACACTAGTGCCACTCCGAGTCCTACGGAGGACACCACATTGAAGATGGAACTGCTTTCTTCAAGGATGCTCGTAAGTTTGTCTTGTCTTGTGATGAATGCCAAAGAATTGGTAATATTATTAGACATCAGGAAATACCTATGAATTATTCACTTGTTATTGAACCATTTGATGCTTGGGGCTTTGATTATATGGGAACTTTCCCTTCCTCTAATGGGTCTACACATATTTTAGTTGCTGTTGATTACGTACTAAATGTGTAGAAGCTATTCCAACTAGTAGTGTTGATCATAACACTTCTATTAAGATGCTTAAAGAAGTTATTTTTCCGAGGTTTGGAGTCCCTATATATTTAATGACTAATGTTGGTTCACATTTTGTTCATGGTGCTTTCCATAAAATGCTTGCGAAGTATGATGTTAACCATAGAATTTTATCTCCATATCACCCTCAGTCTATTGGTCAAGTAGAATTTAGCAATAGAGAGATTAAATTGATTTTGCAAAAGACTGTTAATAGTTCTAGAAAGAATTGGTATAAGAAACTTCATGATGCATTATGGGCTTACAGAACCGCTTATAAGAATCCTATGGGTATGTCTTTGTATAAAATGGTTTATGGAAAAGCATTTCACTTACCTCTTGAATTACAACATAAGGCATATTGGGCTATTAAAGAGCTCAATTATGAATTCAAACTTTCCGGTGAGAAGAGGTTACTTAACATTAGGTCACTTGGTGAATGAAGAATCCAAGCCTATTAGAATGCCAAGTTGTTTAAACAAAAATTTAAAAGATAGCATGACAAGAGGATACAAAAGCTTGAGTTTAATGTAGGTGATCATGTTTTGCTATACAAATCTCGTTTAACATTTTTTGCAAGAGAACTTCTCTCTAAATGGGAAGGTCCTTACATTATCGAGGAGGTCTATCGTTCTGGTGCCATCAAGATCAACAATGCCGAAGGAACAAATCTGAAGGTGGTAAACAGTCAAAGAATCAAACATTATATCCCAGGTACTCCCATAAATGTTGAGACCAATATTATTAATACCATAACACCGGAGGAGTACATAAGGGATACTTTCCAGAACGTTTCAGACTCTGAAAAGGAATAGGTATGTGGTGTGGTAAGTAAATCAACTCCAAAATGTTTTCAATGGAAATTTTTCTCCATTTTGGAATATTAAAAAATAGGAAAATGAAGATGCATGAGGAGACCACAAGGGTGGAGCGCGCGCCCCCTGCCTTTGTGGCCACCTCGTGTGCCTTACGGACACCGTTTTCTAGCATAATACTTCTTTTTGTCGGTAAAAATTCATTATATAATCTCTCGAAGGTTTTGACCACCGTACCACGACAAAATCCTCTGTTCATGTTTCGTGTTGTTTTCTTGGCAGATCTGAAAATATGTCATCTCAAGATTCAAAGGGAGATAGCTATGTAGCTGATTATATCACAAACCCAAAGGCATACGAGGATGTGGAACATTATGGTTGGACCACGGAGGAAGAAGAAGACTATGATACGAAAGGAAAGGAGGTGACAAGCTCGGAAGAAGATGAAGTCCCACTACCCCAACCTAGGCATATGCACGTGGAGTTTAAAAATTCAAGTCTTTCGAATAAAGCAAAGAAACCTAAGATCGAGCTTATCCCTTTTTGTCTCTTGTAGGAAAATAGACAGGAGCTATGTAAAAAGATATTAGGGCTTGAGCAGGAGATCGATGATTTAAGGGATGAAAATTCTATCCTCAAGCGCAAGCTCAGGAAGAAGTGTACTATGTCAACAACTCCATCATCACCACCTCCGAAGAAAGAGACATAAATACGTGGGTATGGGCACTCCCCTTGGCAACTGCCAAGCTTGGGAGAGGTGCCCCGGTATCGTATCACCATCACACCTTTACCTTTATCATTTTTCTTAGTTTGATCTTTTGGTTATATCTTGATCTAGTAGAAGAAAGCTTTTAGGACGATCTAGCTTTGAGGTTTGTTTTGATCTCTATCTATGTAATTGAGCCCTTAAGTTATATATAATAAAGAGTAGTTTTGAGTTGAGGGCTTTGCTTCTTGCTATGATCTTGATGGTATTAAATAAAAAAAGGAATAAAAAGAAATAAAAAGATCATATATTCATCTTATGGAGAGTAAAGACTTCATATATAAAGAGTATGATGAATAAAATTTGTTGAGAGTTGAGAAACATAGTTTTGATCATTGTTGCAATTAATAGGAAGTTTGAAAGGAAGAGAGGCTTCACATATAAATATACTATGTTGGATATCTTTTGTAATTGTGAGCACTCGTTAAAATATGACATGCTAAAAAGTTGATGTTGGACAAGGAAGACATCATAATGAGTTATGTTTGCTTATATCTGAATAGAAGTTATATTGTCATGGATCGTCCAACATGTTGAGCTTGTCTTTCAAACATGCTAGCCAAATTGTTTGCACCAAGTAGACATACTACTTGTGCTTCAAAACATCCCTTAAACCAGTTTTGCCATGAGAGTCCACCATACCTACCTATGGATTGAGTAAGATCCTTCAAGTAAGTTGTCATCGGTGTAAGCAAGAAAAATTGCTCTCTAAATATGTATGATCTATTATTGTGATGAAAATAAGCTTTATACGAACTTGTGATATGGAAGAAATAAAAGTGATGGACTACATAATAAAGTTCTTTATCACAAGCGGCAATATAAAGTGACATTATTTTGCATTAAGATTCTGTACATCCAACCATGAATGCGCATGACACCTCTGCTTCACTCTATGAAGGGCCTATCTTTTACTTTTATCTTCTACCCTTATACAAGATTCATGGTGATCATGACCTTTCCTTTTTACACTTTTTCCTTTGGCAAGCATTATGTGTTGGAGAGATCTAGATATATATCACTATAGGAATCAGCTACTTTGCCGTCCGCCAAGGCAGACGGCAAATGCATGGATGGCAGACAGAAAAGGCCTTTGCCATCTGCTGCGGACGGCAAAAGGCTTCGGCAGAGATTGGATCGGTAAAGACCTTCTTTGCCGTCTGCTTTCTGACGGCAAAGAAAGCCGACGGCAATAAATTTGATGTTAGTCCATTAGGTGGCTAACGGCAGTCTTTGTCGTCTGCCAGTTGACGGCAACAAGCATCAGGCCTTTACCGTCTGCCAAATGATGTCATTCGCACGTCACTGCCCACCAAAGCTTTGCCATCCGCCACTGTAGGCAAAGGCTTTGCCGTCCGCCGCTGTAGGCAAACTGACCAAATGGGTCAGCTCCCAGGAAGCACAGGTGGCTACCACGTGGCTTCTTTGCCGTCCGCAACTGACGGCAAAGGGCCCGTCGCCGTCGGTGGCAGACGGCAAAGAGCCTGCATTGCCACTTTTTTCTGTTTTTTTTAATCCAACAATTTTCACAGCAAATATATATGATATATATATATATATATTTCATAGGGCTATTTAACAGCAAACATATGACATATCCAGCACATTAGTTTCATCGTACATACATATATAGTTCGATCCATTCATACATAGCAAGTTGCACATACACATTGTTACATCCATACATATTACAATGCAAAGTTTCATCAAGATAGCAAGTTCGATCATAGCAAGCTAGACGAATACTAGAAGAGAATGAAAGAAAAAACAAGCACTCCATCATAGCAATCTAGCTTCCATGAAGTGGATGAAATCTGCAAAATGGCAAATAAGAAAGTTAAAAAAGGTGACTAGAAGAAGAAGTATATGTCATTTATGAGCTAACTTAGGTGAAATGGATCATTTATGAGCTAACTTAGTTTAAATGGATCGTTTATGAGCTAACTAAGGTGAAATGGATCATTTATGAGCTAACTTAGTTGAAATGGATCGTTTATGAGCTAACTAAGTTGAAATGGATCATTTATGAGCTAACTTAGTTGAAATGGATCATTTACAAGCTAACTCAGGTGAAATGGATCATTTACGAGTTAACTTAGGTGAAATGGATCGTTTATGAGCTAACTTAGGTGAAATGGATCATTTATGAGCTAACTTAGTTGAAATGGATTGTTTGTGAGCTAACTTAGGTGAAATGGATCGTTTATGAGCTAACCTAGGTGAAATGTAGGTGAAATGGATTGTTTATGAGCTAATTTAGGTGAAATGGATCGTTTGTGAGCTAACTTAGGTGAAATGGTTCGTTTATGAGCTAACCTAGGTGAAATGGATCGTTTATGAGCTAACTTAGGTGAAGTGGATCGTTTATGAGCTAATTTAGGTGAAATGGATCGTTTGTGAGCTAACTTAGGTGAAATGGATTGTTTATGAGCTTACCTATGTGAAAATGGATTGTTTATGAGCTAAATTAGGTAAAATGCATCATTTTAGAGCTAACCTAGATAAGATGTGTCATTTTGGAGCTAACCTAGTTAAAATGGTTCGTTTGTGAGCTAACTTAGGTGAAATGAATCGTTTATGAGCTAACCTAGGTGAAATGGATCGTTTATGAGCTAACTTAGGTAAAATGCATCATTTTAGAGCTAACCTAGGTAAGATGGGTCATTTTGGAGCTAACCTAGATAAAATGGGTCATTTTAGAGCCAACCTAGGTAAAATGGATCATTTTGGAGCTAACCTAGGTAAAATGGGTCATTTTAGAGCTAACTTGGGTAAAATGGATCATTTATGAGCTAACTAAGGTAAAATGGGTCATTTTAGAGCTAACTTAGGTAAAATGGATCGTTTATGAGCTAACTAAGCTAATTATGCCATTTTTGACATAAGTAAGCTAAGTACATGTCATTATTGAGCAAACCTAGTTAACTAAGCATATTAGAGCTAACTTAGGTCATTTTGGAGGAAACAAAGCTAAGTATAGATCATTTTAGAGCTAACTTAGGTAAATTTCACGGTTTTGGAGGTCAGTAAGCTTATTAATTCATTTTGGAGGAAAAGAAGCTAACTTTAGGTCATTATGGTAAGCATATTGGAGGAACTAAAGCTAAGTCTAGGTATTTGTGCATTTGTTAAGCAAAACATTAGAGAAACTTACCGTGATCATGGAGGTGTAGGAGCGGGCTGGCTCGTGCCGGTAGCTGGAGAAGGATCGTGCGATGCTTGTCTGGAGTTACGCTGCACCAAAGACCATTTCCAATGTCTCGTTAGCATGATGACACTCAAATGTTAAGACTAGCAAGTAATGTGCATTCAAATTAAACTCACCGTGCTCCCTGGAGCAATCTCTGGCATTGGCGAAGCGGTCTGACCGGCCTTCTGGCACACAGACTGCACATTTAGTTTTGACGACTTAGTCATACTAGTTAGTAATGAGACAAACACTACATGAATGTTTTGGCTAATCTGCAAAAGAATCTTACCACAAGGAGCTCGTACATGGCCCTTGCCTGCATGTCATTTCGTGCCCTCTCCTCCTCCAACATCTTTGTCGTCCTCTCCTCCAACTCCCGCTGCCTCTCCGCCGCCTCCGCCCGAAGTTTCGCTGTTCTATCTCTCTCACTCTGTATAGCAGCCTGCAACACCACTCCTCGTTAGCATTTGAAATCATTGATGGAAGCACACACAATGTAATGGAGAAAGATATCTGAGTACGTATAACTAACATTGAAGGCGAGTTCGACTGGCCATTCACAAGGCCTTATCTCAGGAGCGGAGCTCGACTGGCGCGCCTTGATCTCCTGGAGAGTTCTAGGACAACGTATAACTCCATCTCCAATAGCTATCGAGCCATGGGACCTCCCACCACCAGCTATCATCACCAGCTCTGGATCAATGGGACCCTGGCTCGGGTTAAAGTCCTCCCCTTTCCTCGCCTTCCCCTGATCTCTATATTTCACGAGCTTGTCGTGGGAGGAGATGTTGGTGAAGTTGTTTGGATCATCGAGGTCAGACGGAGATAATGCCTTGACTTTCTTGTAAGAGGCAGTATGGGCCATGGCATAGAGGTCGTACACCTCTGGCACCTTATCCGCATTTATTGTAGCATACCTGAAAGAGAGAAACAAAGAAAATTAGTAATTAAAGGCTCAAGCTAGCATGATGAACGAATTGCATGAATCATGAAGCAAACCACATACCCTGTTCCGAACGAACTGATATAAGTTGGAGCTGCCTTGATGGTGTGGCACACCTTCCATTTGGGCACGTTTGTCCTTGGCCTCATTGTGGACGGCTAGCCATTCTTTTGAGCACCAATCATCTACCAACACCTCCCAACAATCCATCCGATCCGCACACCATCTCGGAGGCACCTAAGTTAGCAAATAGAAACTTGAGCGCTACGGCTATGAATTACTAAATGAAGGAAGTAAGTACAAGGCCTTAAGAATTACCTTCATGTATTGCTCCTTACTCAGGAACTTCTCGCAGCACGTCGGCTTGGTCTTCTTGATACAACGCAAGGCATAGTAATCTCGAACAGCCTACACCCGAGCCTCGTGCCGTAAGTTCTGTAGTAGGCGTTTGCAGACGTTATCGATAACATTTTCCGTCTCCTCCTCGTATCCCTCCTCACACATGTAGAATATTTGCAATCAAATGAGACAATATTAATTAGTACAATTAATAACTAGCTAGTTGAATATTTTTAATTGTGTAAAGGAGAAATTACTGAGAACTTTCTGATCACCACGTCTGCCCTCGTGTCGCACAAGACACCGTCGATAATCTCACCCGGCGGGGCCGGGGCAGCCAAGTAGTGCTCCCAGCTCAATCCAAGCTCTGGAAGCCGACCCTCACCAGGCAATGTGACAAACCCTGGGAAGTTTTCCCGGCAAAGCACTCCAAGGACGGAGTTGGGCCGGCGGACATTCTCATGGTGGTCCCAACCCATGCAGCATGACAGGCCAACGCATTAGATAATAGAAGAAACGTGAATGCAGAAAGTAGAAAACTATTAAATGCACTTACCTATCCCCATCAAGGAAAATTAACCACCTCTGCTCGCGGGTCGCCGGCACTTCCGGGAGCCGTGTACAACCACGCTGGTAGACAGTGCCCCCTCCTCCTCAATATCAGTCGGCTCCCTGCCATCATCAGCATGGACACTCGGCACCTTAGGCTGATCCGGCCAGGTACCCCATCCAGACGTTGTTGGAAATATGCCCTAGAGGCAATAATAAATTGGTTATTATTATATTTCCTTGTTCATGATAATCGTTTATTATCCATGCTAGAATTGTATTGATAGGAAACTCAGATACATGTGTGGATACATAGACAACACCATGTCCCTAGTAAGCCTCTAGTTGACTAGCTCATTGATCAATAGATGGTTACGGTTTCCTGACCATGGACATTGGATGTCGTTGATAACGGGATCACATCATTAGGAGAATGATGTGATGGACAAGACCCAATCCTAAGCCTAGCACAAAGATCGTGTAGTTCGTATGCTAAAGCTTTTCTAATGTCAAGTATCATTTCCTTAGACCATGAGATTTTGGAACTCACGGATACCGTAGGAGTGCTTTGGGTGTGCCAAACGTCACAACGTAACTGGGTGGCCATAAAGGTACACTACAGGTATCTCCGAAAGTGTCTGTTGGGTTGGCACGAATCGAGACTGGGATTTGTCACTCCGTGTAAACGGAGAGGTATCTCTGGGCCCACTCGGTAGGACATCATCATAATGTGCACAATGTGATCAAGGAGTTGATCACGGGATGATGTGTTACGGAATTAGTAAAGAGACTTGCCGGTGACGAGATTGAACAAGGTATCAGGATACCAACGATCGAATCTCGGGCAAGTATCGTACCGATAGACAAAGGGAATTGAATACGGGATTGATTGATTCCTCGACATCGTGGTTCATCCGATGAGATCATCGTGGAGCATGTGGGAGCCAACATGGGTATCCAGATCCCGCTGTTGGTTATTGACCGGAGAGTTGTCTCGGCCATGTTTGCATGACTCTCGAGCCCGTAGGGTCTACACACTTAAGGTTCGATGACGCTAGGGTTATAGGGAAAGTATGTACACGGTTACCGAATGTTGTTCGGAGTCTCAGATGAGATCCCGGACGTCACGAGGAGTTCCGGAATGGTCTGGAGGTAAAGATTGATGTATATGAAGTATGGTTTTGGCCACCGGAAGTGTTCCGGGCATCACCGGTAGTGTACCGGGACCACCGGAGGGGTCCGGGGGTCCACCGGAGGGGTCCGGGGGTCCACCGGGAGGGGCCACGGGCCCTGGAGGCATACATGGGCCAAGTGTGAGAAGGGACCAGCCCCTAGGTGGGCTGGGGCGCCTCCCCACCAAGGCCCATGCGCCTAGCGAGAAGAGGGGGCAAACCCTAAGGGCAGATGGGCCCTAAGGCCCATGCCTGGTGCGCCTCCCTCTCCCCCCCCACTTGGCCGCCACCCCAGATGGGACTGGGGCTGCCGCCGCCCCTAGGGTGGAAACCCTAGGTGGGGGAGCAGCCCTCCCTTTCCTCCTATATATAGTGGAGGCAAAGGGGCAGCCCAACACACGAATTCTTCCCCTGTTGGCGCAGCCCTACCCCTCTCCCTCCTCGTCTCTCGTAGTGCTTGGCGAAGCCCTGTTGGAGTCCCGCGCTCCTCCACCACCACCACGCCGTTGTGTTGCTGCTGGATGGAGTCTTCCCCAACCTCTCCTTCTCTCCTTGCTGGATCAAGGCGTAGGAGACGTCACCGGGCTGTACGTGTGTTGAACGCGGAGGTGCCGTCCGTTCGACACTAGGATCATCGGTGATTTGGATCACGACGAGTACGACTCCATCAACCCCGTTCACTTGAACGCTTCTGCTTAGCGATCTACAAGGGTATGTAGATGCACTCTCCTTCTCCTCGTTGCTAGATTACTCCATAGATTGATCTTGGTGATGCGTAGAAAATTTTAAAATTCTGCTACGTTCCCCAACAGTGGCATCATGAGCTAGGTCTATGCGTAGTTTCTATGCACGAGTAGAACACAAGTTGTTGTGGGCGTCTTTTTTGTCAATTTACTTGTCGTTACTAGTCTTATCTTGATTCGGCGGCATCGTGGGATGAAGCGGCCCGGACTGACCTTACACGTACTCTTACGTGAGACTGGTTCCACCGACTGACATGCACTAGTTGCATAAGGTGGCTAGAGGGTGTCTGTCTCTCCCACTTTAGTCGGATCAGATTCGATGAAAAGGGTCCTTATGAAGGGTAAATAGAAATTGGCATATCACGTTGTGGTTTTCGCGTAGGTAAGAAACGTTCTTGCTAGAAACCTATAGCAGCCACGTAAAAACTTGCAACAACAATTAGAGGACGTCTAACTTGTTTTTGCAGCATATGCCTTGTGATGTGATATGGCCAAAAGGATGTGATGAATGATATATGTGATGTATGAGATTGATCATGTTCTTGTAATAGGAATCACAACTTGCATGTCGATGAGTATGACAACCGGCAGGAGCCATAGGAGTTGTCTTAATTTATTTATGACCTGCGTGTCAACTTAAACGTCATGTAATTACTTTACTTGATTGCTAAAGCATTAGCCATAGTAGTAGAAGTAATAAATGATGAGACAACTTCAAGAAGACACGATGATGGAGATCATGGTGTCATGCCGGTGACAACGATGATCATGGAGCCCCGAAGATGGAGATCAAAAGGAGCAAAATGATATTGGCCATATCATGTCACTATTTGATTGCATGTGATGTTTATCATGTTTTACATCTTATTTGCTTAGAACGACGGTAGCTTAAATAAGATGATCCCTCACTAAAATTTCAAGAAAAGTGTTCCCCCTAATTGTGCACCGTTGCGAAGGTTCGTTGTTTCAAAGCACCACGTGATGATGGGGTGTGATAGATTCTAACGTTCGAATACAACAGGTGTAAGCCAGATTTACACACGCAATACACTTAGGTTGACTTGACGAGCCTAGCATGTACAGACATGGCCTCGGAACACGGAAGACCGAAAGGTCGAGCATGAGTCGTATAGAAGATACGATCAACATGAAGATGTTCACCGATGTTGACTAGTCCGTCTCACGTGATGATCGGACACGGCCTAGTTGACTCGGATCATGTTTCACTTAGATGACTAGAGGGATGTCTATCTGAGTGGGAGTTCATTAAATAATTTGATTAGATGAACTCAATTATCATGAACATAGTCTAAATTGTCTTTGCAAATATATTGTAGATAAATAGCTCACGTTGTAACTCCCTGTTTAAATACGTTCCTAGAGAAAGATTAAGTTGAAAGATATTGTAAGCAATGATGCGGACTAGGTCCGTAGTCCGAGGAGTGTCCTCACTGCTACACAGAAGGCTTACGTCTTTGATGCACCGCTCGATGTGCAAACCCCTACAACGTCGTCTGTGGATGTTGTGAACACCTGACAGACACATCCTGATGACTACTTGATAGTTTAGTGCACCATACTTTACGGCTTAGAATCGGGATTCCAATGACGTTTTGAACGCCATAGAACATATGAGATGTTCCAAGAGTTGAAATTGGGATTTCAGGCTCATGCCCGTGTTGAGAGGTATGAGACCTCTGACAAGTTCTTTTGCCAGCAAGATGGAGGAGAATAGCACAGCTAGTGAGCATGTGCTCAGAATGTCTGGGTGCTACAATCACTTAAATCAAGTGGAGTTATACTTCTAGATAAGATGGTGATTGATAGAGTTCTCTAGACACTATCACTAAGCTACTAGATCTTCGTGATGAACTATGACATGCAAGGGATGGAGTTGATCCCAGAGCTGTTCGCGATGCTTAAGACCGCAAAAGGTAGAAATCAAGAAGGAGCATCAAGTGTTGATGGTTTAACAAAACCACTGGTTTCAAGAAGGGCAAGGGCTAGAAGGGAAACTTCATGGATGGCAAACCAGTTGTCGCTCCTGTGAAGGAACCCAAGGTTGAACCCAAACCCGAGACTAAGTGCTTCTATTGTAAGGGGAACGGTCACTGGTGGCGGAATTACCCCAAATGCATGGTAGATAAGAAGGCTGGCAACTTCAACAAAGTATATACGTGTTATTAATGTGTACCTCACTAGTACTCCTGGTAGCACCTGGGTATTGGATACCGGTTCAGTTGCTATTATTGGTGACTTGAAGCAAAAGCTACGGACTAAACGGAGACTGGCTAAGGGCGAGGTAACGATGTGTGTTGGAAGTGTTTCCAAAGTTGATTTGATCACCATCGCACGCTCCATCTGCCTTCGGGATTAGTATTGAACCTAGATAAATGTTATCAGGTGTCTACGTTGAGCATGAATATGATTAGATCATGTTCATTGCAATACGGTCATTCATTTAAATTAAAGAATAATGGTTATTCTGTTTACATGAATGCTACCTTTCATGGTCATGCACCCTATGTGAATAGTTCATTGAATCTCGGTCGTGGTAATACACATGTTCACGCCAAAAGATGTAGAGTTAATAATGATAGTACCACTTTCTTGTGGCACTGCCGCTTAGGTCATATTGGCGTAAGATGCATGAAGAAACTCCATATCGATGGATGTTTGGAGTCACTTGATTTTGAATCGCTTGACACATGTGAGCCATGCCTCATGGGCAGGATGACTAAGACCCCGTTTTCAGGTACAATGAAACGGGCAAGTGACTTGTTGGAAATCATGCATGCTGATGCGTGTGATCCAATGAGAATTGAAGCGTGCAGTGGATATCGCTATTTTCTCATCTTCACTGATAATTTGAGTAGATATAGGTATATTTACTTAATGAGGCACAAGTCTGAAATGTTTGAAAAGTTCAAGCGATTTCAGAGTGAAGTTAAGAATCATCATAACAATAAGATCATGTTCCTAAGATCTGATCAAAAGGGGATTTTCTAAGTTATGAGTTTGGCAATCACTTAAGACATTGTGGAATTGTTTCACAGTTGAAGCCACCTGGAACACCACAAGGTAATGGTGTGTCCGGACGTTGTAATCGAACCCTATGAGATATGGTGCGATCTATGATGTCTGTTACCAATGTACCGTTTTCATTTTGAGGTTATGCGTTAGAGACAACTGCATTCACTTTAGATAGGACACCATCTAAGTCCATTGAGACAACGTCATTGGTTTGGCAAGAAACCAAAGTTGTTGTTTCTTAATGTTTGGGGCTGCGATGCTTAAGGCTTCAGCCGGAGAAGCTCAAACCCAAAAGCGGACAAACACATCTTCATAGAATACCCAAAGGTCACAATTGGGTATACCTTCTATCTCAGATCCGAGGGCAAATTGTTTGTCGCTTAGAACGGGTCCTTTCTCGAGAAGGAGTTTCTCTCGAAAGAATTGAGTGGGAGGAAGATAGAACTTGATGAGGTTGTCGAACCTTTACTTCAACCAGAGAGTGATGCAACACAGAAAGATGTTTTCTGTGGCGCCTACGTCTATTGAATAGGAAGTTAATGATAGTGATCATGAAGCTTCGGATCAAGTTGCTATCGAACCTCGTAGGTCGACAAGGATATGTACTACTCCTGAGTGGTACAGTAATCCTGTCTTAGATATCATGTTGTTAGACAACAATGAACCTACGAGCTATGGAGAAGCGATGGTGGGCCCGTATTCCGACAAATGGTTAGAAGCCATGAAATCTGAGATAGGATCCATGTATCGGAACAAAGTATGGACTTTGGTGGACTTGCCCGATGATCAGCAAGCCATTGAGATAAATGGATCTTTAAGAAGAAGACGGACGTGGGCGGTAATGTTACCGTCTATGAAGCTCGACTTGTGGGAAAGAGTCTTTTCACAAGTTCAAGGAGTTGACTATGATGAGAATTTCTCACCCGTAGCGATGCTTAAGTCCGTCAGAATCATGTTAGCATTAGCTGTATTTTTCGATTATGAAATCTTATAGATGGATGTCAAAACAAGTTTTCTTACCAGTTTTTGTAAGAGAAGTTGTATGTGATACAATCAAAGTTTTGTCAATCCTAAGGATGCTAAAAGGTATGCTTGCTCCAGCAATCCTTCTATGGACTAGAGCAAGCATCTCGGAGTCGGAATATATGCTTTGATGGAGTGATCAAAGCTTTTAGGTTTATACAATGTTTGGTAGAAACTTGTATTTACAAGAAAGTGAGTGGGAGCACTACAACATTTCTGATAAGTATATGTGGATGACATATTGTTGATCCAAAATAATGTAGAATTTCTGGAAAGCATAAACGGTTGTTTGAAGAGTGTTTTTCAAAGGAAGACCTGGATAAAGCTGCTTACATATTGGGCATCAAGATCTACAGAAATAGATCAAGACGCCTGATGATACTTTCAAAGAATGCACACCTTGACATGTTTTTGAAGGAGTTCAAAATAGATCAGTCAAAGAAGGGGTTCTAAACCTGAATTGTAAAGTGTGAAGTTGAGTAAGACTCGAAGATTGACCACGGCAGAAGAAAGAGGAAGGACGAAGGTCGTCCCCTATGCTTTTGTCATAGGCTCTATACGGTATGCCATGCTGAGTACCGCACCAGATGTGTGCCTTGCCACATGTCTGGCAAGAGGGTACAAAGGTGATCTAGGAGTAGATCACCAGATAGCGGACAAAATTATCCTTAGAGGAATAAGGAAATGTTTCTCGGTTATGGAGGTGATAAAGAGTTCGACATAAAGAGTTACGTCGATGCAAGCTTAACACCTATCCGGATAGCTCTGAGTAGAGATACCGAATACGTATAATGGAGCAATAATTTGGAATAGCTCCAAGTGGAACGTGGTAGCAGCATCTACGATATAAAGTTTTGCGAAATATATAGGGATCTGAATATGGCAAGACCTGTTGACTACAACCTCTCTCACAAGCATAACATGATCAAACCCAGAACTCTTTGAGTGTTTATCACATAGTGATGTGAAATAGATCATTGAGTCTAGTAGACTCTTCGATGTTGGTCACATGACGATGTGACCTATGAGTGTTAATCACATGGCGATGTGAACTAGATTATTGACTCTAGTGCAAGTGGGAGACTGTTGGAAATATGCCCTAGAGGCAATAATAAATTGGTTATTATTATATTTCCTTGTTCATGATAATCGTTTATTATCCATGCTAGAATTGTATTGATAGGAAACTCAGATACATGTGTGGATACATAGACAACACCATGTCCCTAGTAAGCCTCTAGTTGACTAGCTCATTGATCAATAGATGGTTACGGTTTCCTGACCATGGACATTGGATGTCGTTGATAACGGGATCACATCATTAGGAGAATGATGTGATGGACAAGACCCAATCCTAAGCCTAGCACAAAGATCGTGTAGTTTGTATGCTAAAGCTTTTCTAATGTCAAGTATCATTTCCTTAGACCATGAGATTGTGCAACTCCCGGATACTGTAGGAGTGCTTTGGGTGTGCCAAACGTCACAACATAACTGGGTGGCCATAAAGGTACACTACAGGTATCTCCAAAAGTGTCTGTTGGGTTGGCACGAATCGAGACTGGGATTTTTCACTCCGTGTAAACGGAGAGGTATATCTGGGGCCACTCGGTAGGACATCATCATAATGTGCACAATGTGATCAAGGAGTTGATCACGGGATGATGTGTTATGGAACGAGTGAAGAGACTTGCCGGTAACGAGATTGAACAAGGTATCGGGATACCGACGATCGAATCTTGGGCAAGTATCATACCGATAGACAAAGGGAATTGAATACGAGATTGATTGAATCCTCGACGTCGTGGTTCATCCAATGAGATCATCGTGGAGCATGTGGGAGCCAACATGGGTATCCAGATCCCGCTATTGGTTATTGACCGAAGAGTTGTCTCGGCCATGTCTGCATGACTCTCGAGCCCGTAGGGTCTACACACTTAAGGTTCGATGACGCTAGGGTTATAGGGAAAGTATGTACACGGTTACCGAATGTTGTTCGGAGTCTCAGATGAGATCCCGGACGTCACGAGGAGTTCCGGAATGGTCTGGAGGTAAAGATTGATGTATATGAAGTATGGTTTTGGCCACCGGAAGTGTTCCGGGCATCACCGGTAGTGTACCGGGACCACCGGAGGGGTCCGGGGGTCCACCGAAGGGGTCCGGGGGTCCACCGGAGGGGTCCGGGGGTCCACCGGGAGGGGCCACGGGCCCTGGAGGCATACATGGGCCAAGTGTGAGAAGGGACCAGCCCCTAGGTGGGCTGGGGCGCCTCCCCACCAAGGCCCATGCGCCTAGCGAGAAGAGGGGGCAAACCCTAAGGGCAGATGGGCCCTAAGGCCCATGCCTGGTGCGCCTCCCTCTCCCCCCCCCTTGGCCGCCACCCCAGATGGGATTGGGGCTGCCGCCGCCCCTAGGGTGGAAACCCTAGGTGGGGGCGCAGCCCTCCCTTTCCTCCTATATATAGTGGAGGCAAAGGGGCAGCCCAACACACGAATTCTTCCCCTGTTGGCGTAGCCCTACCCCTCTCCCTCCTCGTCTCTCGTAGTGCTTGGCGAAGCCCTGCTGGAGTCCCGCGCTCCACCACGACCACGCCATCGTGTTGCTGCTGGATGGAGTCTTCCCCAACCTCTCCTTCTCTCCTTGCTGGATCAAGGCGTAGGAGACGTCACCGGGCTGTACGTGTGTTGAACGCGGAGGTGCCGTCCGTTCGGCACTAGGATCTTCGGTGATTTGGATCATGACGAGTACGACTCCATCAATCCCGTTCACTTGAACGCTTCTGCTTAGCGATCTACAAGGGTATGTAGATGCACTCTCCTTCTCCTCGTTGCTAGATTACTCCATAGATTGATCTTGGTGATGCGTAGAAATTTTTAAAATTCTGCTATGTTCCCCAACAGACGTGTGCTCCTCCGGGGTCTCGTGGGCACAACTCTCGTGGGCCGAAGGCCTATCGACCCAAGGCTCATGGGCCGAAGGCCTGTCGACCCGAGGCTCGTGGACCGGAGTCCATGTAGCCTCCTCCTCGGACGAGTCCACCCTAGCAGTCACATGCTCGGGTGATACAGCTGGGGGTGGCGGCGAGGAAGGCACCCTAGTAGTCACCCTACCTCCTCACCCGCGACCACGTGCTCCAACTCCTATCTTCTTCCCTCCCTAACCTCGTCCCCTGCTGGGCACCGCAGTCGACGAAGAAGGGGCCTCCCTTACCGGTGTCGCCATACTGTCCAGCAACGCTCGGCGGAGAGGTGCGTGTGGAATGGAAGACCTCCCACCACGTGCCGATGAAGAAGGGGCCTTGGAGCGCTCCCGACCAGCGCCCACCATCTTTCAACACCTGCCATGACAAAGAATAAACGAAATTACTACAACATAAAAAATACCGACATGAATAATAATATGTATATCACTTAACTGTATCATCATCAAGTACAATATAAAAAATCGAATACCTGACACGAACTACTAATAATCTTGATCACTATCATCAATAAATGCATAATCATCATCATCGCTATCATCAACGATGTGCTCATAAGGTTCAGCGGCATCAATATGTGGAAGGCCACCTTGACGTAATCGATCAAGCACTGACAAGTCATCCGCAGCAGTAACCTCTTCTTGTTCCGTCTCTTCTTGTTCCTCCTCTGGGGTGATGCCGGATTCACTGTCGCTGTCTACTTCAATGTTTTGGGGTGAAGTATAGTGGTTCTGGTATCGTTTCTTGGAAAGACATGTCTCTTGGAAGAATTCTCCTTCATATGTGTTTGGGTTGATGTGAGGTTCATAATCCTCTTCCTTTGTGGGAGATAGTCTAGCACGTGGCGGCACTTCATAAACGACATCCCAACCTTTCAGATTTGGATTAGTTTGGCAGGCCCACGGTAGATAGAATACTTGGGTCGCCTGTTGAGCCGTAATATAGACATCAGGAACATCTAAATGGGTGCCCTATATGTTCACGAGTCGTTCTAGTCTCCTTCGGCTGAAACCAATAACATTTGAAGACTACGACATTCGGTGGGTTTTCACCATAGAATAGAAGTTCATAAATTGCTTCAACTCTCCCATAATACTCGTTACCTCCTTCACCGATAGCAGATACACAACAATTTGTAGACTTTCGGTCGGCCATAGATAGCTCTTTGCCATAGGTACGAAAGCGATACCCGTTGTTGTCGTATTTGTCAAATGAACGGACCTATAGTCAAAACCATTAGCGGCTTGTCTCAATTCGGTGTCCATAGACTCTGAATTAGCCTACAAGTTTAATACGAAAGGATTGTTGCATTAGGAACAAATTAGCGAATGAAATGAAATGGTCTAGTAGAACTTACCGTTTGTTTGAACCAAGAGATAAAACCGGGATAGCCGCCTCCTCGCTTTGCGAGAAGCTCATACTCTTCGATGGAATCCTTTTGGATCACCGCTCCATATGAGAATATGGTGACATATTGACTGTATGAAATATCTAGGAATAAGAGCAGTTCAAAGGAAATAGAAGCTGCGAAACAATGTACCGAGAATTTACTCGATGTACAGCCGCACTTCTGTCAGGTTGTTGAAGATATACAACGAAATGGTCCGCCATTCTTTGTTATCCTAAGATATTGGTTTCAAACCACTGGCTGGTGCGAGATTCCCTTTGAATAGGCTGACGTTGAATCCACCCTTTTTAGGGTCGTCAGCATTGTACCGAGGCTTTAGATTATGCAAATGACGATTTTTGGCTTCATAGTGTGCTGTCACGAAGTTTGCCGCCTCCTCAGTGATGAATGCCTCAGCCATCGATGCTTCAATTCTATGTTTATTTTTATATTTTTCTCGAAGCGTCTTCTGCATCCTCTCAGTTGGGTAGCACGAACGATCTTGCATGCCCCCCCAATATTGCCTCGGTTGGGAGATGCAAAATCAAATGCTGCATTGGATTAAAGATGCCCGGTGGAAAGATCTTCTCTAACTTGCAGATCAACTTCGGTGCCAAATCTTCCATTTCTTCTATCTCGCCAGGCGATAGTTCTTTCGCACAAAAACACGGAAGACATAGCTGAGTTCTGCCAGTACTAGCCATTCATCCTCAGGGATGAAGCCATGCAACATTACCGGCATTACCCGCACAATCCCTATGTGCCAATCATGACTCTTGTGACCAAATATCTTCAATTTATCAAGACTCACTCCCCTCTTTAGATTCACTGCATACCCATCGGGGAACATCAACTGCATTTTCACCCACAAGATAATTTCCCTCATAGCTGGCCTTCCAAGATTGAACCATGCCTTTGGCTTCGTCCAGTTCTGCATTCCTTTCGGTTCTTTCATGTTTTGTCACGGCCTATCACATAGCGCCTCCAGATCGACTCTAGCCTTAGTATTATCCTTTGACTTCCCATCCATGCCGACCAATGTACCAAAAATTGCCTCGGCGATATTCTTCTCAGTGTGCATCACGTCGATGTTGTGTGGGCAAAGGATGTCTTTGAAGTAAGGCAAATCCCATAAGCATGTCTTGTGTGTCCAGGAGTGTTTAGAATTATACCCTTTGAAGTACCCTGGACGCTCTTGATCTGGCTCGAGAGCGTTTAACTGATCCAGCGTCTGTTGGCCTGTCAACACAGGTAGTGCAGAGTTTTTGACAACTCTACCCTTGATGAAGTTCTTCTTGTCTTTCCTGAACTTATGGCGAGGATCCAGGAACTGTCTATGCATGTTGAAGCAAGAAAACTTGCGACCGGCCTGAAGCCAAG
Organism: Triticum urartu; assembly: GCF_003073215.2. NCBI lineage: Eukaryota > Viridiplantae > Streptophyta > Magnoliopsida > Poales > Poaceae > Triticum > Triticum urartu. The sequence goes on along the minus strand of NC_053023.1, from coordinate 115,243,465 downwards.
GAAACTCAAGAGCTCCCTTGCATGTGGGGCACGGGAACCTTCCTTGCACACACCAGCCAACAAATAGCGCATACGCCGGCAAGTCATGCGTCGAGTACATGTACCAGACATGCATTATGAAGGTCCATTTGTTATAGGCGTTGTATGTCTTGAACCCATTATCCCGGGCTTCTTGCAATTCGTCCTTAAGTGGCTGCATGTACACATTCATATTTTCCCCGGATAGTTGGGCCCTAGAATTATCAACGTCAGGAAAATGTTCTTTCTTTGCATAATTTGTCCGGGGGGAGATTGAGTGGAAAGACAAATACGGGCCAACAACTGTATTGGGTTGCTGTCAGACCAAACACACTGAACCCATCTGTGCTGATGCCGACTCGAGGATGCCTCGGATCTGCCGCTTTGTCATCATGTAATTCATCAAACTTTTTCCACGCAACACCATCCGATGTGTGTACCATCATCAGATTCCCATCTGCATCTAGTTTGGTTCTTTTGCTCGTTTTGTGCCATGTCATCTGTCTGGCCGTCTTTTCGACCATGAAAAGACGTTGAAGTCTTGGTACGATTGGCATATACCGAAGAACACTAACGGGGATTTTGTTTTGCGTCTTCTCACCATGCCGTTGTCTACCACAACATAACTGGAAGACTTGCAAATGGGACAATAGTTCAAGTCCGCATAGTCAAGCCTAAATAAGGCACATCCTTTCTCACAGGCATGTATGTTCTCATAGGGCATCTTCAGTGAACGAAGGATTTTGTCCGACTGGTACAGGTTTGCAGGCATTACATGGCCTTTGGGTAGAAAGCGTCCAAATACTATCATCATTGTGTCTTAGCATTCTCTGCCCAAGTTAAACTGAGCCTTCAGAGCCATTACTTGTGAGATGGCATCCAACTGACAAAGCTCAGTGTGCTCGTGGAGCGGACGTTTTGAAGACTCCAACATTTCATTGAAGGCCTTTGCAGATTCCTCCATCTCCTTGTCTGAATCCCGAGCATCATCCAAGTCTTGCCCCATGTTTTCCATCCCGGTACCATGCTCGTGGTGCGACGACGAACCACCTCAGCTCGGTCACATTGGGCAGACTCACCATGAAATGTCCACACCGTATAATCGGGCGTAAAACCACTCTTCTGCAGGTGTTTTCCCATTTTAGCCACTGTCCTCTTTTCCCAATTGCCGCACCGGAAACAGGGGAACCATTTTTTCCTCTAGCCATTTGCAAATGCGGCTTGCACAAACCCCTTGGTTTTTGTGAACCATTCAGTGCTCCATTTGTTCTAACCAGTGTGACCGGTGTATATCCACACACGATCACTCATCTTGACTTTCAGAGCTATTGGATACACAACAAATATATATATATATATGTATATATTCATCGGTTGATCTAGTTTGTCAATTTTATTACATCCATGCAACCTACACTCTAATAGGTAATGATAGGTCCTGATCCCACTCGAGTATGTGTAGATTGGGTTCATTTTCCCATGCTATGCTCCGGATCCGACGCAAAATTTCGGCAAAACCTCCCCGTTGTTCTCCTGATACACGTCTTTGCAATAAACAGAGAGGATGTGTACCCGGAGAACAACAGGGGGGCACTGATTAAATTTATGCATCGGATCCGGAGCAAAGCATATGGGAAAATGAACCCAATCTACACATACTCGGGCTGTCCATGGATAGCGTTGGACAATTCCAAAGAATCATGGTTATAAATATGCAAATGCATGCATATTTATAACTATAACCCTTTCGAACAGGAGACACATATTGGTTATGCATACTGATGATTCAAGACACTTATATAGCTATCTAGCAAGTTTCATCGGCACGGACACTGGAACGGAGCAAATAATTAAGGGGGGAGGAGGACATGTCATTTGTGATCTCCCACGAACGAAGGGGCAAAGCTCATCAAACGCACGGGGAGGTCGTCGAACACCAAACCTCGCAGCGATGAAATAACCACACATTTAAATCTCCCCGATCAACACAATTATATATGATGTTTTTCATAACAAAATCGAAAAATATATGACCTAACTCATAATTCACAAATATATGACCCCGCCGGCCTCTGGTGTCGTGGGTGTCGTGTCGGGGTCGAGGTGCCATGTTGGGGTCGGGGTGCTGTTTCGGGGTCAGGGTATCGGGATCGGGGTGTGGTGTCAGGGTGTCGGGGGTCGGGGGTCGGGGTCGGGGTGTCGTGCTGGCGTGTTGGGGTGGCGTGTCGGGGTCGGAGTGTCAGGTTGTCGGGGTCGGGGTGTGGGTCGGGGTGTGGTGTTAGGGTGTTGGGGTGTCGGGGTGTCTTTTTCTTATTCTTCTTCTTCTTCTTTTTTCCTCTTTTTTCCTTTTCTTCTTCTCTTCTTCTTCTTCTTCTTCTTCTTCTTCTTCTTCCTCTTCCTCTTCTCCTTTTTCCTCTTCTTCTTCTTTTCTTCTTCTTCTTCTTCTTCTTCTTCTTCTTCTTCTTCTTCTTCTTCTTCTTCTTCTTCTTCTTCTTCTTCTTCTTCTTCTTCTTCTTCTTCTTCTTCTTCTCCTCCTCCTCTACCTCCCTCCTCCACCTCCTATTCCTCTTCTTTCTTCCTCTTCTTCTTCTTCTTCTTCTTCTTCTTCTTCTTCTTCTTCTTCTTCTTCTTCTTCTTTTCTTTATTCTTCTCCCTCCTCCTCTTCCTCCCTCCTCCTGCTCCTTCTAATCTTCTTCTTCTTCTAAACTAAAACTAAAACTAATCTAAACTAAACGAAACTAAAACTAAAACTAAGACTAAACTAAAACTAAAACTAAAGTAAAACTATAACTAAAACAGAAACTAAATTAACTAAAAGAAACTAAAATAAACAAAAATAAAAAGGGGGAAAGATCACTCACCTATGCAGGGGATCACCGGTGGAGGGGAAGGCGGCGGCCCGGTGGAGGGCGAGGCCGCGGCGGGTGGGGGCGGCGGCAGCCCGGGGGGGGGGGAGGTCGCGGCGCGGGGGGCGACAGCGGCCCGATGGAGGGGAGGCCGCGGCGGCCTGGTGGTGGGGGCAGCGGCGGCCTAGTGGAGGGACGGCCGCGGCGCCCCGGTGGAAGGGGCGGCCACACAGGGGAGGGGGCAGGGCAGCTGGACGGCCGCGGTGTGTCTGGCCGGTGTGGAAGGGGAGGCGGCGGCGGGTGGTGGGGCAAGGTGGCGGCGGGGGGTGGTGGGGCGACGGGGCGAGGGGGCGACGGCGGGTGGTGGTGCGACGGGGCAAGGAGGCGGCAGGTGTTCGGGCGACGGGGCGAGGGGCGGTGGTGGTCTTGTCAGGGAGAGGACAGAAAGAGAGAGAGAGGGGCGGGTGGGGTGGGGGAGCCGTTAGTTAGGTTACTTCTTTGCCGTCCGCCCCCCTTTGCCGTCCGCATTTTTTCTCTTTGCCGTCTGCTAGCAGAAGGCAAAGAGGGGGCCATTAGTTTTTTTAAGCTGCTTGTTTGTGGGGCCCACGTCTCTCTTTTCCGTCCGCCAGCTGACGGCAAAGATTATTTGCCGTCCGCTAGCCGACGGCAAAGAACTGGCTGATGGCAAAGACCTTCTTTGCCATCAGCCAGTTCTTTGTCGTCCGTTTTCTGTAAAAGGACGGCAAAGACCTTCTTTGCCGTCAGCCAGCAAACGGCAAAGAACGGGCAGATGGCAAATAAGCTAATTCTAGTAGTGTATTATCCACTCGGATGTAGGTTCTCATAAAGTATTATTTTGACAATACCCTTGAGTTAAAAGGTTGGGAGGCGAAACTATAAGCCCCTATCTTTCTCTATATCCGATTGAAGCTTTGAACACATAAGTATCGCGTGTGTGTTAGCAATTGTGAAAGACTAAATGATAGTTGAGTATGTGGACTTGCTGAAAAGCTCTTATATCGACTCTTTCCGATGTAATGATAAATTGAAATTGCCTCAATGACTGAGATCATTGTTTTTTAGTTTTCAATGAAGTTTCTGATTCATACTTTACCTTGTGAAAGAATTGTTACTTTAGCATAAGAAATTATATGACAATATATGTTGCTATTCTAAAGATGATCATGATGCACTCATGTCTGTATTTTATTTTATCGACACATCTATCCCTAAACATGTGGACATATTTTTTGATATCTCCTTTCGCTTGAGGACAAGCGAGGTCTAAGCTTGGGGGAGTTGATACGTCCATTTTGCATCATGCTTATATATTGATATATATTGCATTATGGGCCGTTATTACACATTATATCACAATACTTATGCCTTTTCTCTCTTATTTTACAAGATTTACATGAAGAGGGAGAATGTCGGTAGTTGGAATTCTGGATTGGAAAAGGAGCAAATATTAGAGACCTATTCTGCACAACTCTAAAAGTCCTGAAACTTCACGGAGAATTATTTTGGAATATATAAAAATATTGGGAGAAGAAAGCACCATAATGGGGCCACTTGCCATCCACATGGGTGGAGGGCGCGCTCCCCTGCCTTGTGGGCCATGTACTAGGCCCCCGCGGGGACCCCGACTCATAAGTCGTGATCACCGAATGCACGTGTACAGTGATCCCAGAGATCAATGCTCACTGAACACACAGAAGCTAAATAACAAGAGTCTTACATCCATACATACCGTCTTACATAAATTATGACCGTTATGGTCGAGTCTTGAGTATAACTTCGCAGCGGAAATCTTTGTCGATAACTTGGACCCATGACATCTTCCTTAACCCTACAGGCATTCTGACTGGGAAGCGTCCTAGCTTGAATGTTTGTCACCGAAGTATTCTTCATCATATCATGTTCTTTCATGCCTGGCCAACAAAATAACCAGTGGCAAGCCAATGAGTACTTTGAATGTACTCGCAAGCAACCCATGTTTTGGTTCAAGATACAACAATGCATGATATAGGTAAATTGTTGCAGAAAGCCAGTTTTGAGTGCAATGACATGTTCAACAACTTGTAAGACATGCATTAAGAGAATTCAATTAACCATGAGGACCGGTTACAGATATCAACATAAATAGAGTGGGCATCAACCCAACTCAATCATGTCAAGTCCTTTGACTTGACCCAAGTAGTTCTCCCCACTTATCCAAACACACACACTGGTTTTGTAAACATGTGGACGTAGCCCAAGAGCGGTTACCCAACTGTACTTGACAGTGGGCACGGCTATTCGAATAGTTTTACACTCTACAGAGGTTGCACACTTTACCCACAATATCCGGGGAACTTCCGTGTCATCCACGACCCGCGGTACCTCAAGTACCCGGGGTAAGCACCCGATCATTATCTTTCCCTAGACGACACTAACATAGAGTCCACTCGATTGGTAGTAACCCCCGTGCCCAACATTATCACATAACACTTTCGTGGAGCCATGCTCCATAATCATCTCACATCACAAGCACGGGGTACCAACGGTGTGTCCGGTGCCCTGTGAAAACAGTCATGGCCGCCCTACCTGGCACGACCGCGTCCCGAGAGAGCGCAACAACAACTCTCCCTTCACTAGTAATGCGGGCTCGAAGCTAGTATCTACCTAGGTAATCAATAATGCCCTTTCCCATATAAGGGTAGAGTGGTTGCGCATGTAAGGTTGGAATAACAGTCGCAACTTAAACGAATCCGTTTTGACAACAACACACACACTTGCCTCGGTACACCACTTCGTCATCAAGTGGTTAACCAACTGATTATCTCCTTCGGGCATAAGTGGCACCCGACAGGGTTTTCGAAAAGTCTTTTGAAAACAATCTTGCTCCCATCACCATGCATATTCCTGTCCCTTTTTGCATAGCAACTACTTTAGCATCCTATCTACTCCCACCGGCATAACCCTCATAGGAAGGTAGGGTCATGCATAATGCAAGTATCAACAAGGAAGTAACAGAGGTAACCCATCAAGATGGTTACCACCTCATCATGATTCCGTTGCAACAACAATATGGTGCTATATGACATGCATAAAAAGGGTTTCATAGGCATGGTCAAAGGGCTGCTTGCCTGGTTCATCAGAGTCTTGAGATCTTCTGGTCCTTCTCCAAGTACTCCGTCTACTTCTTCAACTAACGTCAAAACAATCATAATAAGCAACACAACAAGGCAGAAAATAGAAGTGCTCTAAAAATATTAATTTGACTTTTCTAGGACATCTCTGGTTATATGAAAAAAAACCAGAGTGGTTTCATTGGGATTGGGTCAGTGAATATTCCTGAACATTTCAATACGATGGAATCAATGGATTTGTGGATTTCCAAGAAGTGTACAGAAATATATTTTGGAAAAATGAGCAAAGGCACCCATTTAACAAACCATGATTTTAGAAGTATCTAGGAGTTGGTTTCACTCGATTTGGAGTTCAAATGATTTTCCTATGAATTTGCAAAGTTGACAAATATGAAGAAATGGCTCATTACTTTGTGTGGTACAGAAAGTATTAAGAAAAATGTTCATAAACTAAGTTATGAACTTAGAAGCATCTAGGAATTTGAATCATGGCATTTGGATCAAATTTGAGCCCTCCGTGATTTTCTAAAGTTTATGACAGAAATGGAAAAATGGGATTTGTAAATTATTTGTGAAAGAAATATTTCTAGAAAAATGTGCAAATAGCACCATTTGATAGGGCATGAATTTAGACACTACTAGAAATTTGAATCATCATGTTTGAAGTTAATTTGAATTATTTATGGATTTTTCAAATTGTACAGAAAAGAAAAAGGAAAAGGTTTTTACCCAAACGGGCTGGATCTGGGCGGCAACCGTGCGCACTGAGCGCGAAATAGCAATTGGGCCGGCCCAGCGGCTCGTCTGCGCGGGCGGACGAGTCGACTACGAAGGCGGCTTCACGGCGGTGCACCTTCGCGTGGGGGAGACGGATCTGGCCGAAGCCGTTTCCACTTAAACGGACGGGCCCGCCCACTGGGTCGCTGACGCGCGGGGCCCAGCGGCAGGTCGCGTTCAACCTCCCGCACGACGTGACGGGAAACAGAGGGGCCAAGGCCGAGCGGCGTCGGCGCTCTCCTCGGCGGCACCGGCCACCTCCGTCGGCGCCCAACACACCAGCGTGCTCAGGAGAGCGTGCCGCACCCGCCGAGGTGCGCCACGATCGCAGGGGTGGCCAGACACGAGCACATCATCAACCACGACGGGCGAGGCCGGTGGTGGTGATGGAACTCGACGGAACAGCCACAGGGAGGAGAGGGAGAAGCACGGGAGGGGCTCGCGGTGATGGTGGAGGTGCTCTAGTGTGGTCTAGAGGGGAGGAGGAGGAGTGGTGGGTGCGAATTTAGGCGGAGGCCGACGGCACGGCTCCGGCCAAGGTGGCGGATGGAGAGCGTGAGGAGGGGAGTGGGTTGGTCCAGGGGGTGCACGGGAGGGAGAGAGAGCCAAAGGAGTAGAGAGGGGGTTCGCGGGTGGCCTTAAGTAGCCGACCCGTGGCTCACCATGGACGCGGTGCATGGGTGGCCATGGCAACGGCTCGGGAGGCCAGGAGAGAGGGCGAGGTGCTATGTACGGCGTTCTTGGGAGTTGAGTGGGGTGCCAGGAAGAGAGAGGAGGAGCGGGGCGAGCTGCATGTGGCCACAGGAGCTGCACGAGCATTGGCCGAGCAGGGCGGCTCTGGGCACGCGCCGCAGGAGGTGAGAGAGAGGGGGAGAGGAGGGGGCATGCACGGCTATCGTGTTGCGGACGTCGAGAACCTTGACTGGTGTGAGGGGGAGGCTCGAGGTGGTCGGGGGACGCGGCGTCAACGGTCCGAAGCGCGATGACGTGCTCCAGAGCACGTCTTTGGCCGGTGTCTGCGGCTTTTCGCGCGCACCAGCGTGTCCACTTGTGTCTGGCAGCTGCATTGGGGAGTAAACAATGGGAAAGTGTCATTGGATGCTCCGGAACTTGCGAGGAGTGAGAGAGAGATGAGAAAGGGCGGGGAAAGGGGCTGTCCAGAGAGGAAAAATGGGTCTCTGCCCCCCTTAATCATTTCTCCTTTGGAAGCTAAGCATGCAGGAGGTAGAGGAGGAGCAGATGAGGTTGTGGGAAAAAGTGGAGCTCATGGAGATTAGTGGAAATGTACAAAACATGCATTTTAAATTTCTGCCAGAAGGTGTTTGATGTAGGTTTGGGTAAGAAAATGGACTTCCATTGTCATGAGGCTTGACAGGGTTAAATGGACTGAGAAAATAAGAGGTTCCACCAAGATTGAGTTCATTTGGGCACAGTAGCCAATGTAACTTTGGTAAACCCTAGAAATCAGCAAAAATAGCTTTACCAAGATTTAGTCATGAAAATCTATTCTCCTTGATGCACCACTTGGTGTAGTGTCATCATTTGAGGACTTGAACATGTCCACAAAAATTCAGATCACAAGGACACACTTGGCAATGTAGAGTTGTTCAATTTTGGTTCTGGACAGAAAGGGTTTTAGAACACTTTGATCATGATATCCTTCTCTCGAACTTGTGCCATTTGGTCTAGATGCATTATTACACCATTTGAGCATGTGCACCAAGTTTGAGAGCATTTGGACATGTTTGGCAGTGCAAAGTTGTTCAAACTTGAAAAAGGACTGAAATGGTTTTGAGATGGTTTGGTGGGGCTACATTGTCCTCCATGACATGAGACTTTGTAGGATCCTCAAGTAGGTCATTTTGGATATGATAGAATTTTTCTGTATTTAATGGAGTATATTTTCTTTGTAAACATTTCAAAAGCTTGAAATGTCCAGAAATGGTTTTTGAGGGATTTGACCAATAATTTGAACATGACCATGTGTTGAAACTCTTATATATGGACAATATATGTCCACTGAGCTTCCCTAAATTTTCTCAAATATTTTTTGAAACATTAAAATAATTTTAACGTATTAACGACCATTTCTGGCCTTAAGAAAAAGCCTTTAAATAAAATAGGAAAATAACTTTTAAAATAATATTTTTGTCGTTTATGGGAGCCCTATACCTAATAGGTTTCAAATATACTTTTTGAAAGATTTTTCACACCCTTAATTATGTACTTGCAATGCAAATATCAATTTAGGGGTTTTTGGAAAACTAATTTTTGAAAATACTATTTTGCCAAATTATTTTTGTAAGAAATTATTTTTATGTCCTATACACATGGCATGATCATTGGGCAAGGTTTTGGATCAAGGAGAAGGAGTATAAGAGTTGGAGGATTTGTTTGATTTTTAGAGCACCTGCAACCAACACACAAAAAAATCAAAACAAGCAAGGACCTAAACACTCAAAAGTTTTTGACAAACCACATTTTATCATAATTTATTAGCTTAAGTGTCGTGGCATGAAAATCAGGGTGTGACAGACCTACCCCCCTTACAAGAATCTCGTCGCCGAGATTCCCAAACTAGGCATGGAAAGGAATATGGAAACTTGGATATGGGGTAGTCTTCACATCCCCATACTGATTCTGCTTCCGAATGGTGCTCCATTGAACCCTGAAGTACTTGATGGTGTGTCTTCGTGTATGACGTTCTGCTTGATCCAGATTGCATTTGGGGTCTCTCGTGTAGGTCATATTGGGCTGGAGGTCGATGGCTTGGTGATGGATGTCCTCATAGAGAGCAGGCTTATCAGGAAGTTGGAAACACTTCTAGGGTTGTGATGCATGGAAAACATTGTGCACATCAGGTAACTCAGGTGGCAACTCCAGCTGGTAACTTTCTTCTCTTCGTCTCGTAGTGATCTCAGAGGGGGTTGTTAAATCTTGGAGTGAGCTTCTCCTTGACATGGAAATGCTTGGTTCTTCTAAGAGGATTAGTTTGCAGATGCGCACGGTCTTTGACGAGTAAGTTCACTTCTTGACGATGGTGGTTGGTATAGTTCTTCCTCCTTGACATGGCGGTCTTCAGATGTTCCCTAATAGCTGAACGGTTTTTGTTCCGTCTTCGGGTAGGCAAGTAGGTCACCAAATAAAGATGACAACCAACTTTTCCAAGTACTCCATGGAGACTCGTTCATGGGGTACATAAAGTAGGATGGGGCATTGATGGTGGTCACAGTTGAGTATTGGCCAAGGTTTCCTTGTCCTAGAGCCAAAACCCATTGTCATGATCCGACCATGTTGTGGCTTGGTAGGGCTTAAGGGTTTCAAGGATTCTAGCGTGTGGGTGAACGTTTATCATCTAGCCCTTAAGCACAGTTTCTGAGATGCCAACAGCTCTATCTAGTCCTGTAAACAAATCACTTATACCACCGAAAGCATCATCTCGTATAGGCCAAATCCAATCATCACTCCTGTGATCCATATTCTCGTGACTCCCAAGAGGAGGTTTTAACAGAATTATACATGTCTACGGTCCCCAAAAATCATATGTATGGCTACCCCTAAGAATCCATGGGTAGGGCATTCAAGCTGCTAAGCTTGAGTTGAACATGACAATTCAAGTGCTCATCCTATTCTCCCAAGGTCTAAGATAAAGCATCTCTATCCTAAGGATACACGTCGTAAGCCACTCCAAAACCTTGTTTCCTCCCTATGAATCAACTCCAACAACCCATTAACTTCCATCAATCACTACATAACCCATTAATTGTACAAATCCAATGTCTATGGTGTTCCACACAATATTCTAAAGTCCCTATAATCCCCAAATACTTGAAAGGGATACCTTACTGTTGTTAGTCCACCAATTTCCATTATCATGGCCAAGTAAACTCCAAGGTCAAGCTTATATAGATCCCTAAATCAACATCGACAATTAATCCATTCTCCTAGTTTATTGTCCTCCAAGAAACATGGTATCATGATTGAGATCATCAGTCTAAATCCAATTTACTCCGAACCATGTAGACTCACTTCAGCATCTATACTCCACTAGGATCACCTAGTTAAATCTATATATCATGTTCAACGAGAATTCCTACATGTTTCCCTCAAGTTATTATCGTAATGTCAGCTATCTCCTATCAATGTCTCTTGGCTAAGTCTAATCCTTATGCTTCCAAGAATTTCAGCTTGCCACCATGATGGTCCTACCAAATCCAATTTACTCAAGGGTAATGAAAGCTATGGTAATCTATAATCATGATCCCTCCAAGTTCATCTACCAACATGAAAGCCTTATAATCCACCAAAGAGTTTCACATAATTCCTCAAGGTCATTGATATAAACTCATCAAATCATTGTACTCTATTCCTATATCCTCAAACTGGTCTTCCCTATGGCATCATCAGTTCTAGTGCTATATTAGGATGATAATGTGCTTGTTCATTATGTCCACTAGTTCCATAATGAACCCGGTGGGAAGCAAGGGTTACTGACGCTTCACTAGTTCCCTTGCAATTTGTAGGTTAAGCACACTGTTAAGAATTCGAGCTAGGGTGTCTTGTGAAGTCTCAAAGGGTCTAGGAATGGGTTTCTAGTCTAGAGGGTTAAACATAACTCTACAGGGTTGCACCTGGTCGAGGAGGCGGTAGCAAAAAATCTTCATTGCTAGCTGGTTGCCGAGGTAGAATCCTTGGTGTATCTTGTCTTGCTAGTCTTCAGTTGAGGAGAGAGATGAGAGGGAAAATAGCATAGAGGAGGGGAATGCCAAAAGGGGGATCTGTAATGATAGTGCAAACAAACAGGTGCAAAATGGCCAAACCAAATAAACAAGGTAAGGAAGGTGATATAGTCGCGTACTTGTTGCCTAGGGCAAAAGTGCAGGATGGAGGATGGCCTATCTTATTCACCCATCAGGCTGCTTGCTCTAACTTGGCAAGGTTGTATTGGTCGCACATATTTTGCATCTGACCTCTTGCATTACTTCTACTTTGTTACACCATCTGCTTAGTTTAAGCATCATATATGAGTATATGCCATACCTATCCATTTTCTGTACCTATTCCATGTGTCGTTATAATATGTTTTTCCAGTCAAATGTTGTTCTTTCGTAATAAATTTCCAAAAGGAAGAGGGTGAGTGCAAATCCTCAAGGAGTACAAACTAGGTATTTGGAAAAGGTAGTGATACCTGATAAATTAGATAGATCAGCATCCACAGAAAACACAGGCCCAACTGTACCACACTCTACCCCTACTCCACTGGCCAAACCCCTATTAGAACTGCTGAGAGCCCAGCATCAGGTATTGTCTATGATATCAATTCAAAATTTGAACTCCTAAATTTTTGCATGTGCCTTACCTTCTCTCTTGTATGAAAACTAATTTTAGATGAAGCTCCTTGCTCAAAGGATCATAGGATCTCAAAACAATACTGGGCTCTGCATTGCTCTTGTCAGTACCTCTTGCCCTCTGTCAGCATACATACACTCATTGCTGTTTGATTATGTGGCATCATTGTAAATGTTTGCTTATTTATCCTCCCTTTGCTTGAAATTATAAGATCTATATTTACTCTTAGATAGATGTAGAATTAACACAATGGTTATGAAGTTTTGGATTGCTCATGTAAGTACATGTTGTCATGTACTCCCTCTGTGTCGAATTAATTGTTGATTAATTGGATGTATTTAGAACTTAATAGTGCTAGATACATCCATTTGAGCGACAAGTACTAACCGACGGTGGTGGTATTACTGTACTTGCATCGCGAGATAGTTGATTGTCTAGCAATACTCTACATCTTATCTGCCCTGCCCTCCACCTTCTCCAAATTATCATATCTACATTTACAGTTACCAAAATGTTGAATAAAGCCAGTGGCACTACACATGTTGATGTATGCATTCCTCTTGTCAGTACCTTTTGTATTGCAACCCTGTACTTAATTAATTGCTATTTGATTATGTATCATTTGTCTGCACCTGAGCTTCATTATCCTCTGTTTCTTCCAATATTATTTGATCTATATTTACTCCTTGAAAAATGTAGAAACATGGCAAGGCTTATAAAGAATTTTCTTTGGGGAATTTATTGAATTATCCTTCCATCAACATGGAGATGTGCTTTGTCCAGCCCGTGTTAACATGTAATGTAAGTTCATCCTTCTCAAGCCTACAAACTTTGTTGTAGGATAGAGTTGGATAGGCATCGTTTCCTCCACTATCATTTACTTTGCCGTTTATATCTGATTGGATGTTTGCAACAACTGCTAGTTTTAAATTGTAGTTGTAAAAACATATTCCTTATGCAGAACAAATCCATTTATTTGCTTATATAATTGTGAAACCTGTTACGCGCCTCCTTGTTTCTCTTTTAGATTCGTATCTCTTATGCTAGGCAGAACTTTAGGGAAGATAGTGAGAAAAATCATATGGAGGACAGCGGATGACCCCAAGGTCCTGTCTTGATGAAGACAGTGAGTTGAAGCTACTCACCAGCAGGTGTCAGACAACCTCTGTGCAGTCGCTGCCTCAATCAGTTCGACTTCTTCAGTCTCAACTTAAAGCGGAAAGGCTTGCTTCAACTCAGCTCCAACTTCAATTCAAAGATGCAAGGAAGATATCAGAGGACTTCCTTGCGCACTATGGTGCCATACATCTAGGGATGAGGCATCTATCGTTGACACAACTCAGGTCTCATCAACTTGTTCGGCTGCTTGCGGGGCCCACCCTAGCCAGGCCTCGTGCCTTCTGAAGTGCTCTCAGTTTTGTATATTCTTTTGTCACCTCGTTTATATGCACTAGTGGCGACCTTTGATGCCCAGCGTATGTAAACTGTGGTCACGTTGCGCTTTATTATCACCGATAGCGAACTTTGATTCCCAGTGGATGTAATATGCCATAATTACTTTATTGTATAGTCTAGGTTTATACTTTGGTCAGTATGCTATAATTTAGGCCGGAAGGTTCAGTGGATCTCAGTGTTGTCGGTCTTCAGGCCGGCCCGTTACTCATATGGGCCAAAACGTGGGCCTATAATCATCTTGGGCCATTAGCAGGTCTAAACCTATAATAGTTTCCCGCCTTTAACAGGCTGAGTAAAGTTCTAGCCAGCTAGGCTAGAGAATACCATGGGCTTTTAACAGGCTAAAACATAGATTGGGCCAGCGTTGGGCCGAAAAATTCACAGGCCAATACAGGTCGAAACTGCCTAAGGAACATGTTTGGCCCAAATAGGACAAGTAGTTAACAGGCCAAAATATATCTCAGGCCAGTTTGGCCTAATAAAATTATGGGATTTAAGCAGGCTGGTATCCACGCAGGCCATCGGCCCAAAAGTGTCATGGGCTATTATCAGATGGGCTGTAAGCATGCCTGATTCAACGTAGGCTGTAATTAGGCCCAACTGTTCCACGGGCCATTAGCAGGCTGATAGGCCTGTTGAGTTGAAATTTATCCACGAAGACCACGGGCCGTTATGAGGCCCCTAAAGTTACTTTGGACAAGAAATAGCCCAGTTTCTCCATGGGCCGTTAAAGGGCCTAAAGTTAAATCGGGCAACAATGTCCCAAATGCACCACAGGCCGCTAACAGGCCGAAACTATTATCGAGCTGAACTGGTTAACGAGCTTTTAACAGGCTAAAATACAAACCTGTCTTAGAATGGACCCAAAAGAACAGTGGCCTGTTAACGGGCTTAATACGATATGGTCCGTAATTTGGCTTAAAACACAACAGGCTGTGAATGGGCCTGATCTGCTATGGGCCTCAATTTGGTCGAAAACATGGCAGGCTATTAACGGGCCAGCCCACTAGTGTCTGAAAAACATGGTGGGCCTTTAGCTGGGTCAGTCTTCTCACCGGAATGGGTCTCTGTTGGGCCATGCCACGTGTCGACGTATCATAGGTGCCTCCTATCCAATGAGTGGATGACATCTGTCCCATCAGCGAGCAAACACGTGTTTCCTCCGGCCAATGAGAATTTTACAAGTGGAAAATCCCCATTGGTCCGGGCTGTTAACGGGTTATCGGATGCAAAACTGGACCCGATAGCTTAACGGCGACACATTACGGTCGATGCCACGTGTCAGTCACCCTTGACGAACGCACTTCTATAACGCGGGATTTATCGTCATGGAAGTGGACACTTTCATGATGATAATTTTGGTAATGTCATGGAACACTTCTACAAGAGCATAGGTATGACTATCTTGATTCTGTCATAAAATCGTCATTGATGTACATTCATGACAGAAAACGTGACCTACTGTGACAAACATGTATCATCACGGAAGTGTATTTTTTTGTAGTGCTTTGACTTTCACACACACAACTTCGATGGCTCTCTTCATCGATCTCGCACCCACCCACTGATCCTCTCTTTGACTCCATCGATATCATGACCCCTCCCTCTCTTCTCGTGGATCGCCCCCTCTATATAAAATATAGATAGGCCTCTATTTCACACACATTGCATGTGTCAAATTTCTGTTTGAGATATTATTAACACTTATTCCCACAAATACCTTCATGAAATCACACCCCAACTAAAAACACTCACGAACGCACATGCCATCTGTATAAGTTTGTATCTCTCTCACACACACACCCCCATGTAGGTGGGGGTCATGTACGAAGAGAAGAGGTGCACGCACGACGCACGTACTCCTGTCTCTTTCCCAACGGCACCTGCGCGAGTACATGGTGGAGCTCATTTCTGTATGAAAAGGCAGCCCATGTGGTAATTTGACACGTGTACTGGTTGTCCACTTGACAGAGGATCGTGTACCATGGGTGAACAAACCAATTGCGACTTGATGCATTATGTTACAAAAGAGGCAAACCATGTGGGGCCTACCTTAGAGGCAAGGCTCTATACACTGGAGATCCTCTGTACATATTACTTTTAATGTGTCCCGTCAACTCGTAGAATGAGGAGAAACTTGCTTAATATGCCGTCTCCCCCTCCCACGGGCATGGTGGCTCGCAGGACGAGGTGAATCTTGCTAACTACCTCTTATGCCCTCTTCCTCGCCCACACGCGTGGTGGCTCGTAGGACAAGGAGAAAATTTTACTACTCCCTCCGTTTACTCCTCGTCCCTACCTTGGTTAGAGAGATTATCATATTGTTTGAAATATGTCTTTTAGTAGATTTCAATATGAACTACTAGTACATAATCCAAACACTGATGTATATAGACGTATTTTAGAGTGTAGACTCCCTCATTTTGCTCTATATCTAGTCCATATTTAAACGGACGTAATAGTACACACTCTCCCTCACCCCTCGCCCCTCGACCCTCGCTTGACACTCGCCCACATGGTGGACATGCAGCAATTCATTCGGCCACAGATAGCCAGAACGATATATACTGCAGTACCATTATTGCTCAACTTCCCAAAGACGCGAAGAGCCAAGCACAAGATTAATATTTTGGAGATGCCACACACAAGGTTTATAGGAGAACGAGTAGTAGTATTACTAGTAGTACATACTAGTGGTACATAATGTATGAGGAAGAAGGCAACAAGATGTATGTTTTGCGTGATAGTCTCTTCTTACAGGACGTGCTAGACATAGTGGACCTCATTGTTGCAATGGGAGTACTCCCTATCATAGATGGCATGATTTAGAGTGGTGGGCAGTGGGCATAATTCGGAGCTTTTTAGTCTTAAACCACATGAAGAAGTCCCATCGAATAGAATAGCCGTCCTCTACATGTGCTCCTATGTAAAATGAGTAAATGAGACAAAAAGAGAAAGAGACAAAGTAAAAAAATCATTAGCCTTAGATCCCTCCATATTGTATCGGTGAATGATATTTCTACATCGTGATTGACTTGGCTATATTATTTAGAAGCAGGTTTTTATTTATTTGCGTAGGTAGCAGCGGATGGATATTCAACGAGGAGTGAAATGATGGCTCCTTCCTTGGTTAAACATAGAGAAAGGTGGGCCTTGTGATTTGACGACTTATTAGTCATTATTACTGCCTATACTGTTAATAACCATGCTCGAAGAGAAGAGGTGCATGCACCCACGCACGTAGTACTAGTAGCACTCTTTGCGTCTTTTGCATCTTCCCCAACCACACACGTGACACGGTGGAGCTCACTTCTATCTTATTATGCAGCCCACGTGATAATTTGACGCATCTAGTAGTAGTTACTCACTTATAAATAATGGAGAGTCGGGAACCACGCATGAACGGTGCCGCGTCATTTATAAATAATTTTTGTCTTCTTTAGTGGAACATACGCAATATAAATATGTTCATATGGAGAGAAAAGGAAACCGCTCCACTATATACATAGCCAGGACGAGCCTACAAGGTTGCTTGCTGGGGTTGCTCTCTTCACACTCTCTCGCACAAAATGACTGTGGCCACATCTCTAACATTTAGGTCGATCACGTCCGCCGGGGGAAAGGGTGGATGCTTTGTGTCGATGCGGCCGGTGTCGCCGATGGCGAAAACCCACTGTCGGTACGTCCCGATCAGGGGTCCCCGTCGTTCTCTCTCACAAAGGTAGTGAGGTTGCCTTCGTCCCTTGCTCACTGCCGCAACGTCGGCAATTGCCGCCTCCCGCCACCCTCCTCTAGGTTGAGCTACGTCCCGACATCCCTCAGGTACAAATTTCTTACAGCTGGCTTGCACCACTGCCCCAGCTGCCCACATCGCTCCATGTGCATATTTCTCTACTTCTTTGCCCCACACATACCTCTACTGGCTTCTACTGCATTTGTGATGAGTTTATATCTCGTCAACTAGTCCTAGTAATCTTATTCTAATCACGCTTCTTAAATTTCTTTGCCACAGAGATGCTCATCTCGATTTCAGTGAAACTGTACAAAATGATCTGATGGTCAAAGGGTTACAAACTTCATTTCTTCGAGAGCTTCAATGTCGCCAGCAAATTAAACCCTGGTTAGGGTTTAGGGTTCAAGGGCTAGCGACTGCATGGATCATTTTTTTTCTTTAGCTGTCTCTGTTCCAAAATAAGTTTGCATAAAGTAGAGAAACTTATTTTGGAACGAAGGGAGTACATATTGGCTATGATCTATCAATCATTGAGATGCAATAGCATGCATGTTATTCTCCTTTGTATTTGATGAAATGTTGCAATGGGGAAACCTTGGACGCAAGATACATGAAACAGAAGCTGGAAGCTTCATAGCATTGTACAAATTTATCTCGATTAGAAATTACAGTACATATTATACTACTATGTAAAGAGTTAGGTGTCTCACGGTGTCCAAAAAATATGGTGATAGTGTGAGGTGGGCCATGTAATCACTGAGCCTGCACGTGTTCACTGCTTTCACACTCCTGCGCTGTAAGAATGGAGAAAATTGTAATCTAGTACCTCCTTTCGCCGAAGCATGGGAAATCCAGTAGTCGTACCACCAGTACAAAAAAAATACACTTCTGTGATGATACATGTTTGTCACAGTAGGTCGCGTTTTTTGTCATGCATGTACATCCATGACAGATTTATGATAGAATCAAGATATTCATACCTGTGATGTCGTAGAAGTGTTCCATGACACTACCAAAATTATCATTACGGAAGTGTCCACTTCCATGACGCTAAATCGCGCATCACAGAAGTGCTTTCGTCAAGGGTGACCGACACGTGGCATCCACCATAACGGAACGCTGTTAAGCTATCGGGTCGGGTTTTGGATCCGATAACCCGTTAACAACCCCTACCAATGGGGATTTTCCACGTGTAAAATCATCATTGGCTAGAGGAAACACGTGTCGGCTCATCGTTGGGATAGATGCCATCCACTCACTAGACAGAAGACGCCTTAGAAAGGTAGAATAATCATACACTATACAATAAAGAAATTATAGACGATTATACCCACTGGGCATTATGGTTTGGCACAGGTGATAATAAAGCATACAGAAACAGCAAATTACATACACTGGGCAAATACAGCTCATACATCATGGACGCGCATCAACTTAACTCCATTTGAACTATAATCTCTTCAGAAAATAGGATTGGACGGATTCAGATAGCACAAATTTCAGTCTGCAAAATCTCTAATTCCTTCATGGTTACCTCAGTGTCTTGTTTCATTTTGTGACTCATGCATCTAATACCTGCAGGTCCAGTCTCAACTTGTTGATTATACGTTGACAATCATGTACACGTTGTCTTGCCACCTCTTGTTGATGCTCGAGAACATCAGCACATTCCAATTCCAATCCATAATCATTCAGTAACGGCCATGTCGCACTGCTCGCAGATCTTTGTGTTGATGTCACTTCATCCAGAAATGTTTCTGTAAGTACACATGAGTAGGGCAAAAATATAGTTACAACAGTGAAGCGAACAAGATACTATTTTGTACTACATGGCAAAATAGGACTAACAATAATGTTACATGTCACTTTCAAAAAAAATGTTTTACGACATAAAGCATAAGCAGGTGATATTTTAAAAACTATAAAAAAGACAGTCCGTGCAGTCTGCGTACAGAAATCCCTCTTAGCTCACCAGAGGAGCATGATGTTGGGGCCCAATCAAAAACACAGACAAGTTACAAATTTAGAAAGCATGTTGCGTATAAGTAAGCAAGCAGTTGGCCATTATGTGCCTCAATTAAAGTCTTAGGGAGCATAATGAACAATAGAGGGTTTCATACAAACATACTACAGCAGGCAAAACTATGCAATCATTAGCGTAGTATAAACTAGATTGTGAGCCTCATGCAATAATAGTTGGTTAATAGACTTCAAAGCTTCAGGCACACTTTGGTAGAGTAATTAAATGGTAAGGCCTTTAATTATGTCAACTAATACTGATACAAGTACCGAACATCAGGCATGATTATTTGGGCATCTCATTAACTGAGGACAAAAAAAGCAATTGAAAAGAGAAAATTAACTATGCCTGAAACAAACAAGGAATTGAACTGTTGAGTTGCATACACTGACTTACCTTAGCAGGTTGAAGAGGCTCAGCGCAGCTCCTACTTCTCTTGCAAGGCTCCTTCCTAACATCTTGTACTTAGAAATCCGCAATCTTATCTTCATTGCACCCCCTCTGCAAGGTGACAAAAACTAGTTACTCGTCTCCTTGGAAGATAAATATGCATACTTTCCAGTCTGTGAACACAAAAGGATGAGATTATAACAAAACAACACCACATAATGAAACATGCCGCATCTCTTGCACTTGCACACAATGAAATGAGCATTTACTATGTCTGCACTATGTAAAAACTAGGCATACCTTCGAACTGGATCTCCAGGTACTCTTGGAGAGCCCACTGTAGTGTACAGCCAAACCTTTATGTCACCTGTGAGTTAGACAAGGCCCCACTACAGCAGCCCTTAGTGTTTAAATCGTTGACAAGCTCTGTTAGAGTGTTAGGTCAAGAACAACAAGTAATCAAAGCAAACAGTCCTAGTATGGCTGGCTGATGCAAACAAGCAATTGAACAGATGTGTGAGAAAATCTTACATATCAAGAAAAGAAGCAAAGAAGGAGGCTTAAAGACCATCACTTGACTGACCAGATTTAAGGGGCATTTAAACATCATGTGCAATGTATGAACTACCATAAACATTGCATATTCCAGATTCTACAATGGAATGCACATGTATTAGGTTATGCAATGTATGATGATGCCTAAATGTACAAATAGCGGGCAGGAGTGATTCATCATTGCACGCACAATTGAATTGCAGGTTAAGGGCCAGTTTGATTCCACCTTTTCAGGGCATATTGTCAAAATAAGCCATAAAATATGTAAAGAAGTCATTTTTGAGTTATGGGCTTGCGCTTAATTAATTTCTCTTTGGAGGGGGGTGTTTTGGGTAGAACCTCACTAAAAATTGAAGAGAAGGGGAATAGTGAAATGACTCTGTTGTCTGCCTATATTACACTCAAAATGCAATTGCTGACACCCATGTCACACCTGACCCTCAAGTAAAAACAAACATGCAAGCATTCATTGCCCTGCCTGCTTGCATCTCCTCTCCCCTTTCCCTGTACCTTGATCCCCTGCCTGCAGCACTAGGGTTCCTCCAGCGAGCCGTCGCCACTGGTCCCATCTGGCCTGGTCCTCGACGATGCTATGTCCACCTAGGCTACATGGCCGGCGGGTATGGGCAAATCTCCCTGGCTGCTCCTCCCTCTGGCGCCGCCCCTCATTCTCATGGTCTCCAGCAGCTGCTCCACTGTGGTTTTTCCAACGCACTACTCCGGCGGGCGCCGCACAACTACGGCTGATGCCACACTGCGGCAGAAGGCACCTTATTCCCCCCTCCACTCCTCCCAGGCCATGGCCTTGAGGTGCTGTTGAAGGATGAGCTCATCCAACAAGGTGAGGATCTCCTCTGATTGTTTTGCCAAATTTTCATTTTAATCCACTTACGATGAATTGTTGTGAGCTCCTTCTGCTGCTGCTATATGATGCATTGCTATGAGCTGCTCCTACTGCTGCTATATGATGAATTGCTATGAGCTACTGCTGCTGTATGATGAGTTGCTATGAGCTGCTGCTGCTATATGATGAATTGTTATGAGCTGCTGCTGCTACTATATGATGAGTTGCTACAAGATGCTCTTGCTGCTGCTATATGATGAATTGCTATGAGCTGCTCCTGCTGCTGCTATATGATGAATTGCTATGAGCTACTCCTGCTGCTGCGATATGATGAATTGCTATGAGCTGCTGCTGGTATATGATGAATTGCAGACTGCTGCTGCTGTATGATGAGTTGCTATGAGCTGTTGCTGCTGCTATATGATGCTTTCAGGTGGTGCTGCTATACAATAATAACCAGCCACTTGGACCATCGAATTTCAATAAATAATTGCTCTTCATTTAAATGTGGTTCATGCGTTCTTCGTTTAAATTAGGCAATGTGATCTTTATGGAAAACATTGACCAAAGTAGATTGTGCCAAGTAGATGGTATCTTTGTATTTGCATTTTGAGAAAATAGTGATGGTCTGTTTTCCTATCATATTAATTACTGCACTGGGTTCAATTTGTGATGTTTGCAAGTCAAATTAATTTCCATATGGGCAGCAAAATGAAAAAAATATAATGCAATCTAGACTTTCCAACGATCATACCAAAGATAAGCTGAAAACGCAATGAAAAGAACTAGTTGGCTTATTACATGAAGCTTATATTCACAGGTGCTTATTTTCTTAGGATAACTCGTAATAACTGTCCCTAAGAAACTTGGCTAATAGAACTGGATAGGCTCACCGTTGCCTCTCCTTTTTTTGCAATGTTCCATGAAATGGCCACATGCATCTTGTACTTTTTCATTGTGTAACCCTATCTGCAAGTTGACCCGGCTAATTTCAGACATCTCTACATGATACTACATTGCATATCCCTTGCGCATATTTAAACCACCAATTAACGATTGTGTGCGTACCATAAACTAGCCATGACTCTGTATGCTGGACTAGCAGGCACTCTATGGGAGCCTAATGTAGTGCACTGGAATTCCTACATGCCATCTACGATTTTGTGTAATGTACTTCCCCTATTCCTAAATATATGTCTTTGTAGAGATTCCAGTATGGACCACATACAGATGTATATAGATGCATTTTCGAGTGTAGATTCACTCATTTTGCTCCCTATGTGGCCTATAGTGCAATCTCTAGAAAGACTTATATTTAGGAACGGAGGTACGAGGTAGTATCATGTATGACATCTACATATCTAATTTAGCAGCCAGTAGTAGAAATCATTGTCTGCACAAAGGGATTACTGGTCGAAAATCCTAGCAAAGCACGCTGGCAGGCACAGAACAATACAAGAGAGAGAGAGAGACGCACTTACAAGATCATAGCAATGCCTCAGTCCAGGATCTTGGTTGGCCAAGCTATAAGATCCAGAAGAAACATCGTCCTTGTAGTTTTTGCCAGCTGCATAACAGGTAACAGCGACCGGTAAGTATATTTGATGTACATCGGGCAGGTGATGCTGGACGGGTTTAAAGGTGAGAAGTACCTATGCCGTGGCGGGTGCTTGGCATCTCTCAAGACAGTGGGAATCAGGTTAGAAACGTCGAGGGTGATGACGCTGCGCTGACTGTCGGGGTCCGGTAAGGAGATCTAGAACCATTGAGTAGGGTGTTTGTGGAGCGGCTCCATGGACGAGGGTGCGGGTGAAGTTGCTCCAGTGGTTGGGTTAAGGATGGTGTCGACGACGCGTATCTGGGGCCGTGGAAGGGGCGTCAGAAGCTGCTCCGGTGGTGGGGTTAAGTATGGTGTTGATGAAGCGGATCTGCGGCCGTGGACGGGGCGTCAGAAGCTGCTCCGGTGGTTGGGTTAAGGGTGGTGTTGACGATGCGGATCTGCGGCCGTGGACGGGGTGTCAGAAGCTGCTCTGGTAGGTTGGATGAGGGTGCGAGCAAGCGGATATGAGGTCGTGGACTTGTGAGTTGGCAAAGCGGCCCTGGTAGGGTTGAGAATGGTATAGGAAAAGCTACTCCGGTAGGGTTGATGATGGTGTTGGCGAAGCAGCTCCGGTAGGGTTGAGGAAGGTGTCGGCGAAGCGGCTCCGGTAGGGTTGAGGAAGGTGTCGGTGAAGAGGATCAGAGGCCTTCGACGGGTGCGTCGGTCGAGTGGCTCCGGGGGGTGTGGACGAAGCGTCTCCGGTGGGGAGTACGAATGAGCCGCTGTAGATGCACGGCGGTTGACGAGAGTACCGGCGAAGCAGTTCCGGCGCCGTGGACAAAGCCGGCACTGAATGGGTTGTGGTACAGTGGTGGATGAGCAGTCTACTTGTTTCTAGGGGAGGTAGGAGGGGTAGATGCGGCCGCAGAAGTAGATCCGGTGAGGTGGACGCCGCTAGCAGTGAATGGGCTATGGTACGCCGGTGGATGAGCAGTCTAGGGTTTCAAGAGGGGAGGGAGAAAGGGCGATGAAGTATGGACGGCGTGATGTAAGATGCTCTAGTGTTGTGGAGTTAGTCGTTTTTGCGGGAGGGGGAGAGGAAATGGGGGTACCGTGTAGTGGGGGAACCAGAAGTTACCAAAGCAGCCCCGACCTATCATGTAGATGAGGGCAGTATTGTAACTGTTGGTCTCCGTGCACCAAGGACAAAAGGGGGATCTCGCATGCTAAAGACTAAGGTGGCGGAAATTTTAGAAGGAGGCGGGAGATTTTGCCACCTGCGGGATCGTTCGTCTCTAGTTTCAACTAATTTTGGATCGTGCTAGCGGGAAGGTCATGCTAGACTATGTACACGGGGCACGCGTCAGCAGTTAATAACTGGTGTGAAGTCCACCCCAGAAAAAAAGACAATAACTCGGGATGATGGCTCGATAACTTGGACGTTCACACGGGCACGGCCAATCGTACGAGTGTAGTGGCGCGTTCACAAAAAAGGGATCAAACACTCAGCCTATGTATTTCTCGTGTAAATAGATAATTTAGTGCCATTGGTTATTTACTTTAAACATAATGCATTGACGTGTTAGTGTAGAGGCGCACAAAAAGAAATGGATATTGTAGTCAGCTACTTAAAAGTGTTATCTCATATGATTACATAGCCTCCATTTCATAAATTGCGTACCCGTTGAATCATATATGAATATTACATATATTACTTCAAAATAGAAACTTAAATCATCCAAGAGTAATGAATTTGAATGCAAGAGTAACAATGGTGCATGTACATGATAACTACATTGGTTGTTTGAAGAAACATCACCGTAACTTTGGCATGCACAATTGAAAAGGTTTAATTAAATAGAAAAAAATGTGATATGTGAGTGTCCAATCTTTATAGCGTTGAATCGATATTGTAGCTTTGGCCACGATAAGAAGTAGATATTGACTTATGTTCAAGCGATGCACATCCACGTCCACGATCGCTAGATAGTGATACGTGAATGAATTGTGCAATCTCTCTCACACGCATACATATCTCATTTCCCTGTGGGCATTGGAATCATACACGCACACTTCGTGTATTTCTCTCCCTCCGTCAGGGTTAAATTCGTCTTTCTACCCCGTCCTACAAGTCTCTCACACAGAAACACACACACTCTCTAGGCCTAACACGCCCACCCCTTTAATACCGCCCACCCACAACCACTAATGTCTCAAAGTATAATAATGTCTCTCACACATATGCTATCTACCTATCCCTTAATATAGCTAGATATGTGTCACACAAACTCCTTCTCCCTACTAGCAAGATGCCCATGCGTTGCACGAAACATCAAGATGCATTTGTATGAGAAGTTTATCTTGAGGGAGAAAAGGATGTACGAGGGAATGCCTTATTTGCAAATGCGGAGAGGGGTGTGGGTATGTTTTTGAAAAATTTCCGTAGTTTCCTTCCTGTCCATCGGATATAAATCAGACGGCCTATATTATAGGATGGCAGGAACACCATCATCACCAACTCTGTTTTTTTATAAGAATAGAGATATGTGAGTGTCGCTGCCCCCCCCCCCACACCCACACTTCCCAACACCGAAGGAGTAGGGTGACACCTCAATCTTGATACTAATCTATCGACTGGTTTCTCTTTCAAACATACACACACACACTACCCGGCACCGAAGGAGTAGGGTGGCACATCGATCTTGATAATAATCTATCTACTCCTCTTTCAAACACACACACACACACACTCGCTAGGTGTGCCTCTGTGCCTAGCGCGCACACTCTCGATACGTCTTTCTCTCCCCCCAACATTGACAGGAGAAGGGTGACAACTCTATCTGATCATAATCTGCCAATTGGTTTCTCTCTCAAACATTGTGTCTCGGTGCCTCGCTAGGTAGCCCCCTCGATATGTAGTCTTCTCGCACGGGCACAGCTGTAGTGACGATGACGCTGAACCCAGTGTGCCTTGTTTTTACCGGCCTCATGTGATAGTTGTCACCCTGTTTTCTGTTAACTAACAAGGCAACCTTTTCTTTGTTACTAATAGTGAATCTGAAATCATTCGGGGCAGACATAAAATATATCACTTCAACCCAATTATCGCAGCAACTATTTTAAAAGAAATTAGCTAGCTGCATGTGCGTTGCACGGAACATCAAGATGCATTTGTATGAGTAGTTTATCTTGTGGGAGAAAAGGTTGAACGAGGGAAGGCCTTATTTGCGAACGTGGAGAGACGTGTGGGTATATTTTTGCAAAATTGCCATAGTTTCTTTTGCTATCCGTTAGATATAAATCCGACGGCCTATATTGTAGGATGGCACGCACACCATCATCACCAACTCTGTTTTCTACTCCCTCCATCCGAAAATACTTGTCATCGAAATGGATAAAAAGAGATGTATCTAAAACTAAAATATGTCTAGATACATTTCCTTTTATCCATTTTGATGACAAGTATTTCCGGACGGAGGGAGTATTTGTCTTTTTAGAGATTTCAACAAGTGACTATGACCGGACCTTACCAACATACTCAAAAAAGTAGTCCATAATTTTGATGTTACCCTCTTTTCTTGGCGGTGCAGTGCCATCTAGATACCTCATAAATAAATCAAGGACAAATCTAACCCCTTCCTGAAAAGACATACGAAGCAAAATGAGTGAATCTACACTCTAAAATATGTCTACATACACATCCGTATGTGGTAGTCCATTTGGAATCTGAAGAAGATAAATATGTCGGAAGGAATGGAGTATATATAAGAGTAGACATAGAGATATATCTCCAGCATGGTCTACAACAAAAATGTGCTGGGTTGGTTAACTTTATATTTTTATATTATAAATTACTCTACTTATTTAATATATACTTCTTTCGCTACTTTACTGACAGTGGAACCCACAGAGTACTTAGAATACAAGATTAAGGATGAACTTGTTTCTTTTTAACTTTCTGTACGAAGCTGTAGCCACCCTGCAAGTCACGTGTACACTGTACAAGCAATTAACTTTTCATAGAGGGACAATCATACAGGCAATTAACTCAAATGGATTGGATGTCACTCTATTATTGCTAGCATAAAGAGCATCTCCAACGGCAGCCAGCAAATTTCCTCCCGCTTCCTTAAGCAGAGGACAACATCAAACGCCAGCGGCATACATTTTTACATCTCTAACCAACCAGATGAAATTCGTGCAAACACGGACTGATTTCATATAAGCATGAAGGATTTCGTATAAAAAAGCCGGATCTTCATATAAACATGATGGATTTCATTACATTTACATGAACTAAGAGGTGCCAATCCGGCTCTCTTGTATAATTAATACTCCCTTCGTCCAGAAATACTTGTCCTAGAAATGGATGTATCTAGACTTATTTTAGTTCTAAATGGCTGCCCGTGGATCCCTTTGTCTTCCTCATGTCCGTCAGACACTTGCGGGGTCGACGAAGGTCCTTCAAAGAGACGAAGCAGCAAAGAAACCACCTGAATCCGCGGTAGTCGCCTTGGCGGTGGCCTTCATGGGTCCCAAGTGGCGGCGGCCTCCCGTGTTCTACTTCTCCTCGATGATGATGGCGGACACGGAGAAGATGGCCACCAACTCGTCGCTCTCCACGCACCCGGCTTCTGTCTCTGCCTGCATGGCGCTGCCGCAGGCACAGGAGGCGCGCCCACAGACACGGGAGGTGCGGCCACCGCAGACACTAGTGGCGCGGTACGACGCGGCAGCGACGGCGCCCGTACCGGCGTGCTGGCCGCCGTGCCGGCGTGGAGCAACTCGCCACTCCTCATCAAGCTGAACTGGAGCGGCGAGTTGCTGAACCATGCGCCTGCTTGGGGCGGCAACCGGCTTCATCGGGCCAAGCGAGGTTGGTGAAGCACCGAGCATCCTCGCCCGTATCCGGAGGGCTCGGCAGGCCACCCAGCCGGGTAATATGCCGGAGAACGGCTCATCGGAAGCCATCGGAAGAGTGGAGAAGATGGTGAAGGGGGAGATGGGGGAGCAGCGGAGGGGTGCGATTCTTGCCCGCTGTCTATCTGGCCTCGTGTAAGTAGAGGGCAGACGGTAGGATCTTGGCCGGCGTCTGGCCTCGTTTAAACTGAGGGCGGACGGGAGGAGCTCGGCCGTTGTTGCGTCTAATTCTGGCCCGCTCATGAATGGACGTGTGGCCGGAGTAGGATTCTCGGTTTGCTTGCGGGTTTAACGGAGGGGTTTAATGGAGGCGTCAGGCATGCAGCGGGCGGCGCAGTACTATTCGATCTGACAACAGTAAAGAGCCATCAAATCACAAAGGCCCTCGCCTCTCGTGAAACCGACCGAGCTAGACTGCCCCGCCCTCTAGCCTTTTAAAAAATGTATATACTCCACTTTTGTACAATACTATTATCGATGGATTGCGCCATGGAGCAAAACTTGAAATTAAAAAAAAAGTGGTACATATAGAGAGGGAGTATTTGATTTGACAGCGGGCGGCACAATTCCCGATACGGCTTTAATGCAGACGAGGGAGGGAGTAGCGGTTCCCGATATGCTGAACGGCCAATGCATCCTCCTTCAGTTAATGCATGAGGGAAGTAATGGGAGGAGGTCTGGGAAAAGAGGCTGCACAATGTGAATGCAACGCAGTTTGCCCTCATTCCCCTCATATAAAGGCGCCCCTCCATTCCAATGCATCTACCACATCGTACGCAAGTAAGCATTTGCCTAAGCACCTACACTAAGCGCAAAAGAGCTCACTCCAGACCCATGGCGGCAATGCGCGTGAGCGGCCAGTGGCTGCGCTAGATGGTCCACGATGCCGGCCAGCGGCATGGCGCCGAGGATCGTCTCCAGACGGTGTTGGAGACCGGCTGGTGGATGCCTGTCGTCGACGCCAACTATGACTCTCAGTTGGACCAGATGATCGTTGTCACCAGCAACAAGTTCACCGTCCTCAAGAAGCTCGCAGACGACATCGTCGTACTCCTCCAGCCTGCACGCCCGGGCTCCTCATTGCCTGCCACCTTAATCAGCCTCCATGGCCGGAACCTCTTTCAAGCACTGGTGGCCCTGCGACTGTCCGCCGACACCATGAAGATGTCCACCTGGAGGTCACGCTCACCGTGAGGCGCCTCGCCTTGTAAGAATTCGTCAACCTACACATCCACGTGTACGAGGAAATCATGTACATAGGTATCTACAAGGCCAATGAGGACGCTACGACGTTGGCCTTCCTCAACCAGCTAGAAGCCTTGGATGCCTTTGCTGAGAAGCACCTCGACCTCGCCACAAAAGCCGCCGCTCCTTAGCCACCGGTCGGTGGCCCGGCGCACTAAGTTGAGGAGGAGGAGGTCGTACGTTCGTGGATCCATCTTTCTTCTTGCCTTCTGTAACCACCACTGCGATTGCATCATCGTGGCCTTAATTCTTATTGTGTTGTTGCATTCTCGTTCCACTCAATACCGACATGTGCGATCCCTTTGCTTAATTATATGCATAACTGTAACTAGTACTCCATCCATCAATTTATAAGTTATGCTTACCTTTTCCATCAACTTCGTGCAGCACGCGGGCATCTTGCTAGAAACACTAGAATATGTCTATATAATCCGTATGTGATAGTCCATTTGAAATCTCAAAAAAGACAAATATTTAGGTACGGAGGGAGTAATATATTAGGAGTATGTCAAAACAATAGTGATTTCTTTCAAGTTTGTGAACAAATACTACTATTCTACTACTTTGGATCCATCGCAACGTACGGGCACATTGCTGGTAAAAGGAAAAGGCCTGCCACATTCGCGTCGCACCCCCACACGCCCGGGAATCGGGAGTACAACACGGCCCGTCTGGCACGACACATAGCTTAGGGAAGGCGTGTTTCCTAGCATTTTGACTTTCATGTGGGACCATCGTTGAGCAAACCGACACCCCGCCCGCCGCCGGGTTGGAAAACAGAAA
Source organism: Triticum urartu (assembly GCF_003073215.2). Lineage (NCBI taxonomy): Eukaryota > Viridiplantae > Streptophyta > Magnoliopsida > Poales > Poaceae > Triticum > Triticum urartu. The sequence continues at coordinate 115,213,859 of NC_053023.1, read as the reverse complement.
TGAGGGGAAGATCTAGCTATAGCACGGAAGCCAAGAAATTTGGTGTTAGACGGGGCTCGTTGATAGAGTAGGAGTATTCCGTACTAGTACTACTCCTACAAGTACCAAGTTTGTACTCCTAATACTATATTACTAGTACTACCACTATACAACTAGTAGGTACATGCACGACACAGCATCGTAGGAACAAAAAACGGGAAGATCTTGTTTTGGGTGATTTATCTTTTTTTCAATCAACGTAGTATGAATAATATGATGTGGGGGGCACCCATGAAGCTTATGTGGCTTGGTTGCATGGGTACGGAAGGTTAGAGAAAAATAAATAGATAATGTGTTTAGAGTGCACTCCACTAAATAGATATACTTTGGATCCATTGCAACAGACCGACACATCTATATCTATACCCCCTATATAGTGTGTGAAAAACTTTGAAAGTTGGTCGTTGGATGAAGCCAATCCGACGGTAAAAAGATGGCAAATCCGAGCACTACTGGCATTGGATATCATCCACCAGATTCTGCCACGTGTATAATCTAGAAGACTCCATGGTTGAACTTAATTCATGACTAACTTTGCCACAACTAAGCTTAGGCAAAGTTATTAGTTCTTCAAAATGAGAGCCACAAGTTGGCAAGCCTAAGGGAATCTTGCCACATTTTTTGTGTGTATGTCATGTGGGGCCTTAGTGTGGCTTGCCTAAGGTGTGGCTTGAACCAAACACTCACCTAAGTTAATCAAACTTGCCTAACCATACATTCCACCAGATTTTGCCACATGTTAGAATCCAGAAAGCTCCACATGTAGAAGCATAATGCACAAACCACCAGAATCTCATGCGTGCAATGCACGTGTACCTTACTAGTACTAGTTGGTAGTGGTAAGAAACAAATTCCAGTTTTGGCACGAGCTCGTATTGCGGGAGCACCACAAGGCCTGCCACAGTTGTTACATTTCCCTCTCGGGGCCCACGGGACCGAACTTCAGTGGCTTAGTGCCCGGCCTATGAGTGAATGACATGCGGACCTTAAATGCGGCTGGCCCACATGTCATTCTCATGGTGGTGCCATGGTTCGTGACTCACTCGTTCGAGATGAACCGACCGGTGGTGGCGTGGCCGTGGCGAGGGTGCCACAGCTGGGCGTCGGGGCGTTACGAGGCGTAGATGGCCACACCGGCGGGTACTACCTATAGTACATAAGTACTCCAGCTGAGGATTGATGCCCGGGACGAAATGTGTCACAGCCACTTGATGAAAATTCGATGGTGCGGGAGTACAGATCATAGCACAACAGCGGAGCAGGCAAACCGCGTCCAATCAGGTGTGTCTGTGGTAGAAAGTTGATGGTCGCCATAGTTTAGCTGGCCTGCATCTCATGCACACAATGGTAGAGGAGCGGTGGGGCCGAGAGGGATGAGGGGCACGTCGGGGGGATGAGGATCCCCTGACGCGAACAATCCTACCATTTTGTCACTGACATGTGGGACCCATAAGCGTGGGTCCCACCTGTCAGCGAAGGAAAGCAGGGCAAGGAAGTGATAGCCATGTCAGAGGATCCATGTCCACGTCGGGGGACGTCGTGCCGTGGGTTGGAGCGGCATCGTGGGAATCGCGTGTGGGTGTGGCAGTGGTAGAAACAAGAAACGTGATGGTCGCCATGGTTCAACTTCCATGGACAAGCTGTCATGTCTGCTGACACATGTATATCAAAACTAGAGTTTTTATATTTCAAGCACGTGAACAAGTATTATTCTACTACTTTGGATCCATTGCAACGCATGGGCCAGCACATTGGTAGTAGTAGTGTCCATCTCTATCTCTAGAGGCCTTCCCTCGTTCATCCTTTTCTCTCACAAGATAAACTACTCATACAAATGCATCTTGATGTTCCGTGGAACGGACGAGGATGTTTCCTTGGGGTCTCCCCAGCGCGGCGTGGCCGTAGTTGCAAGTTGACACCCCTTGAGATGCCGACGTTGAGGGGCACTCAGATTTCCTCCGATGAGCAGGTAAGATGAGTTTGATCGCGTAGTAAATGCATTCTAAAGACTACTTCGGTGTCCATTTCCTAATTCTCCCCCAGCCCACTGTTTCACAGGTTAGGCTCGGTGCGAGTGGAGATTGGCTTGCATATGTACGGGAGGGTACCAACATCAATTTGCACAACATTTACAACGGTGAAACCGTTGCAGTAGAACCTTTGTCCAACATTGGGAACAGCCATGCAACGGGCCACCGCATGAATTGGTACGATGGAACCACGGTGAGATTGAATAAGATAGCACGAACCTTGCACATGGCGGTAAAAGGTGGACCATGCTGTCTGCGGCTGATTTGTTGCCGTACAAGTAGGAAGATGTTGTGCTCCTTCCTAACCGCATCTTCGTGGTGACAAACCAGGGGACTTATTTTGTATGGGACACATCCTACGATATACTCCCTCTCTCCCAGTTTATTTATGTTGAATCTTTTCGTTTTATAAGTTTCAAATTCAAATTTAGAGCTCCCCATCACATGTTGAGATTCCAATGTCCATTAAATCATTGTGTGCATGTATAGTAAAGAAACAAATCTCGAGTTTGGCACGAGTTCGTGCTGCGGGAGCACCACAAGCCCTGGCGCAGGAGTTACATTTCCCTCTCAGGGCCGTCGGGACTGAGCTTCGGCGCCTTACTACACCTAACTTTGAGTCAATAACATGTGGACCCGATATGTGACTGGTCCACATGTAATGCTCCTGTAGGCAGAGGGGCAGTGGGGCCAAGAGGGGTGAGCCGCAGGTCGGGGGATGTGTGGTTTCATGGGTTCGAGCGGCGTCGTGGGAATCGCGGGTGGCTGTGGTAGAAACTTGACGCTCGCCGCATTTTAGGTGGCCCACTATCATGCACACAAAGGCAGAGGGGGCGGTGCGGCCGAGAGGGGTGAGGCGCACGTCGGGGGGCGTGGTGCCATGGGTTGGAGAGGCATCGTGGGAATCGCGAGATGAAACATGATGGTCGCGTAGTTGAACTTCCATGGACAAGCTGTCATGTCTACGGACACATGCACTGCATACCGATCACTGGAAGGAGTAGCAGAGAAGGCTATATATGCGGATAAATAGTTCCTTATAGTCAAGCGGACCCACGCTACTACTTTGTTCCAAAGACATGCACACCATCGAAAGAGTCCATCTATATCAATATACACCGAGAGGGAATAATTTTTTTACAAGAGAGGAAATAGTTCATCCATCCATAATGCCCTCCTGCTGGTGCAGCCTTTTCTTCTTCTTCTTCTTCTTCTTCTTCTTCTTGTTCTCATTCTCTATGGGAGACGGCTTCGCAACAAGCTATTTGGACCTTGCAGCTATCTCGAAACTCACACGGGCATCGAGGGCAGCATATTTTATCCGCTCGTACGTCAAGGGATAATTCTCCCATCCAGACGGCCTTAATGCCACTGTCTCATCACCCTTCTGAAGATTTGTACCGAGCACAAAATTTTCTACGTCAAATAGGGATGGTGTCTGTTTATCACAATATTCCACAGGAATTTTGATTCTGGTTTGTAGGTCAGCGATGCTTCTCAAATCAAGGTTGTACGGCTCCAGCTTCTGTTTCTCCCCTTCGATGGCTTCCCCACAGAAGTATACGTCCTCCCGTGACAAGAAATCGTGAAGCTCACGTGGTATGGAGGGCCAGTGTATGATGTGGTACACCAAAACATCATCTTCGTGGCATAGCTGAAGGACGGCGGCGCGCTGGATCTTCCCAGGGGCACGCTCCGTGTACTCTGTGTCGAGACCGATGACCCTCGTCTCTACTTTAACAAGGGAGTTGGATACATTGTTGATCCACTTCTGAACAACCCTTCGGTGGACGGTGACGGTGGCAACTATGCGCATCGAGCCTTCGACGAGGACATGTTGGACGCTAAAAACCTGCATCTCGATCTCTTCTGCCATTTGGAACCGCTGGAACGGAGGGCTATGGTTTGGAGAATTAGGATTAGATGGCTAGTCTAACTGAAGTAGTAGATGATTATTTAAAGAGGTTAAAACAATGTGAACGCAGTGGGGTTTGGATGCAAATGAAGACGAAGGGGAGGTGAAGAAGCCGAGGAGAATCGGTTCCCGATGGAGAAGTAAATGGGAGAAGTGGCATGCAGGCAGTTGCTTAGACGGCTAGGTAGACTAAATGAAAAGGCTATAAAGGTAGACTGATGAGTCATACCTGTTCATGTACGTGCCCATCCTTCCTGATAGGTGGGACCTATGAAAACAGATAAAAAATGTGTCGTAGTTTTTTTGACCGCGTGAGTGGGAGACACAACATTCTCTGGTTAAGGAATACTCCCTCTGTTTAGGTGAGTATGAGTCACCTTATGAAAATCAGGTTTTCCCAAAACCTTTAGGCATGGAGCATTAACTTCCTGCTCGATCCCCTCCCAGCCTCTTTAGCCAGCGTTCTCTTCCTCTGCTACCGTGTTCTACCTTTCCATTTTTCCTCTTCTCAAGTCTGGCACGATCTGCATGCATCAGAGCAGGGCATTGATTGGGCATGCACAAGAATTTGGTTAGTCCTGCCTTCGGTCGCTCCATGCTATCGCTCAACAGTGGCATGGCGGCGCTTGATGACTAGTTTGCCGGCAAAGTGCTGATGGTAACCATCAACGGCGACCGGCCTGTCGTCTCGCCGGACGACCTTGTCAAAGCTCTTGGCATTGCGCACGGCATCCAAATAAGTGACTTGCTTGTCGAAGTCTGTCCACCACCGGCTGATTTCTTTGTCAGGTTCCGGACAACTTTTGACTGCAGTCATGTGTTTGAATCTTCCTGGCGTTTGTTCTGTGATGCACGCTGGTGAGCTTTGATCGGTGTCACCCAGGATGGGGCTCGGTGCCCTCTGAGCTTAAGTTTTTAACAAAGCTTACCTTCCACGGCATGCCTCGACGTGCTTGGAACAGCGAGTCCATGAACGAGCTTATCAACGACCTTGGAGGTGAGCTCGTAACTATGTTTGTTCCTCCAGACAGCTAGGCTCCGACGGTTATGGCATGGACGAAGAAGCCGTCCACCATACCGAAGGTGGTTGGTGTTGAGATACCAGTGCAGGAACCGAGGCTATACTATTCGTCGCCACCAAGGCCGCCGTGGACCATGTTAGGGATGTACCTGTATCGAGTGTTCGTGCATGTCGAAGAAGTGGTCAATCCATCAATCGAAGTCCTGCTGCCGCCGCTGGTGCCAGGGTCCGTCAATGACGTCCATTACAAGAGACAATGTCCGACTTTCCCCGTGTTGCTCGGAACGATGGATGGCACAGGGCCTACTCCATTATGTAGCGGAGGACACTACTTCTTTGGGAGAAGAGGCAGGGCTGGCTACCTGGATGTGCTCTAATTTGAGGTAACAACTGAGTCTTGTCAGATACTAGTTAAATCCGAACTATAGGTGTGAAGCACTGATATGCTAGTACATTTGATTGTGACCTGTTCTAATTTTGTACCTGAACTTTTTTAGAAAGGGTTGTACGTCAACTTAATGTGCTAGCAGAACTTATTGTGTTGTATGTCTGTTTTCTTTGCACAACATTCAAGATATTTCCCCGTCATTGATAAAGACGATGAACCGTTATGTACGACTTCGTTGGTTTCAACATAGCCCTTCCCATAGCGATCCACTGTTTCCATCCTGATTGTGTCACATGCGTGAAATTTTTGTATGCAAGTTCAATGTGCTATGATGTTCTATATGATTGTGTCAACTATATAAGTTTTTACTGAGCATCATCAATGGATATGGCTGAAAGATGTATTTACGAGCATCGACCGATGGGTCTCTCTCTATCTCTCTCTCACACACACAAAAACACACGCACACACACGTGCACATGCACAAGTGGGACCCGTTGAATTATTTATTTGCTCGTGACATCTTTTAATTAGGCTCCACTGTAATCTAACTTTTTTCTTAAGTTATTAATTGAGCTCGGTGACTTCAAAAAGTTGTACAGAAGCCTTGTTTGGGCCTTTCCGGCGTTATTGAATGTGGGCTGAGTAACCATGTTAGGTTGTACTGTACTACACAGGCCTTTTTCTCAACATCAGCAATGCAACCGGGTGGATAGTTGTACACAATATCTGGGTCAACTTGTTATTCTCCGCCCCGCTGGGCTGCAAACTTTCCTAGGAGGTATGCATTAGGCTTAACAAGAAAATGGACTTTAAGAAATAATAAATGGGATGTAATTATAATAACTGGACAGTTACTATGCACCAACCACGTAATTAGTTTGAAAAATATATTATTTTTGCAATTTGAAAATTTTAATTTCATTACTTGTTGCGCGCGCAATATTATGTTGGATTTTAACGTAATACAACTTTATTTTGAAATTATATTTAACCTGACTAGAAATTTTGAATAAAAATATTTCGGATCCCATCAAAATGTGGAAAAAAAATTCGAATTCTGTTTTGAGCGGTTGTTTGAAATTATTAATTGTTGTCCTATCTAGAAGTTGGGCTATACTTTTAACAAACTATAAATGGGCTATAGTAAATTCCATTAGAATTAACAAATGGGTTGTACATTCTTACAAATCACAAATGGGCTATATGTTCTCTATCAAATCCGAGCTGTGGGCCTACTAAGTTGACGCGTACCAAGGGCTTTGTCAACTTGTCAATATAAATGATTCTAGCTGCAGTGATCGTACGATGTCCATCCAACGACCGTAGTGCTTCTTCAACCTCTGGTCTTCTTGCTCCAGCCGCCCAAAGCAGTGCCGGTCACGCCGCATGCTCCTGCCCCCCCGCGGCCGGCTGTGCTGCCACGGAGGCTTCACCGCCCCCTACTATTCCTACCGCTGGCCAGGCCATCCCTCTACTCACCCACACCCCCTGTTATTCTGCGGCGACGGCAACCTCACACCGCAGCCGAACCAGTGAACCCTCGTACTCCTCTCCGTGCGGGCTTCCACTGCTGCGTCTTCCCCGGCTCCGCGTCGTCCCCTTCCTACGCCTCGCCATCTTCCAGACCACCGCCCTAGTGCTCTCGGCGTGGCGTGGTCAACGTGGTCAACGACCGACTTCCATCGGAAGAGTACTGTACGTGGAGAGGCTGACAGCTGGGTCCAAGCGGCCGCAAGGAAATGCCTGCTTATTACGCGCAAAATAATTATTCCTCCACCTGGTAGCAGAGACCCACCGGACGGGCCACGTTATTTTGTGAAAAAAATGTTTCCCCCCTGACTGCTGGGACCAACCGGACGGGCCCGCGTATTTCACGAAAAAAACGTTCCCCCCGCTGTCAGCTCGGACCCATCGAAAGTGCCTCCTTATTACGCACAAAAAAGTGAATACTCCCCCTACTAGCTGGGACCCACCATGTTGTGAGGCTGACTTGTTGGCCTACTAAGTTGACTGGGACGGGGGCCTTTGTCAACTTTAGTCAATATGAACGATTCTAGCTCCAGTGACCGTACGATGTCCATCCAACGGCCGTAGTGCTTCTTCAACCTCTGGTCTTCTTGCTCCAGCCGCCCAAAGCAGCGCTGGTCATGCCGCATGCTCCTGCCTCCCGTGGCCGGCTGTGCTGCCGCGGAGGCCTCACCGCCCCCTACTATTCCCACCGCTGGCCAGGCCCTGCGGTGACGGCAGCCTCACACCGTAGCCGAACTAGTGAACCCTCGTACTCCTCTCCATGCGGGCTTCCACTGCCGCGTCTTCCCCGGCTCCCCGTCATCCCCTTCCTAGGCCTCGTTGTCGTCCACCTCTCGGCGCGACGTGCTCAACGTGGTCAAGGAACGACTTCCATCGGACGTGGACAGTACGTGGAGGGGCTGACAGCTGGGTCCACGGCCGCAGCAAGGAAGTGCCTCCTTATTACGCGGAAAATAATGATTCCTCCACCTGACAGCTGGGACGCAACGGACGGGCCACTGTATTTCACAAAAAAAAACGTTTCCCCTGACTTCTGCGACCCACCAGCTACATCTTTGCACGCAAGGAAGTGCGTCCGGACAAAAAAAACGATTCGCCCCCCTGACTGATGGGACCCACCAGCTACACCTTCGCAGGCAAGGAAGTGCCTGACAGTCGGAACCCACCTGGTCGAAGTGTATGTAGCGTTGTCATTCTGGTTGCGAACGTGTACGTACATATATACTGGTGGATGTAGAGGTGTGCACGTGTTGTAGTAGAGGCGCGTACGTGTTGTAGTAGAGGCGCGCACGTAGCATGTACACGTACGTACATCGTCTAGGGTGCAAGAAAGAAATTACGGCCAAGTATGTGTACATACAGGCGGGGTCTCGAACGCCTACTCGCGCATACGTACGGCCAGGGCTCGTGTACATGGCTGGGTCGGAACAGAGAAACATCATCGTCGTCGTGTTCATTGGGAGGCAACGAAATGTGTCGTGTTCATGGGGAGGCAACGGAATGCGTCGTGTTCATCGGGAGGCAACGGAACGCGTGGGAGCCAACCGGCTAGGTCGGAACAGAATGCGTGGTCGTGTTCATTGGGAGGGCTTGGACGGAACAGGCGATGGAAACGAGGCCTGGCGTACCGCACAACGGAGGAAACGGACCTCCTACGTTCGGAAAGGGGTCCTGTTGATCGGGAGGGGTCTGGCGTACCGCAAAATGGAGGAAACGGACCTCCTATGGTCGAAATGGGGGGCCTATTGATCGGGAGGGGTGTGGCATACCGCAAAACGGACAAGACAGACCTCCTACGGTCGAAACGGGGGTCCTGTTGATCGGGAGGGGTGTGGCGTACCGCAAAACGGACAAAACGGACCTCCTACGGTAGAAATGGGGGTCCTGTTCATCGGGAGGGGTGTGGCGTACCACAAAACGGGACTCCACGGGATACTGTTCATCTCCACCGTCGACCTCCTCCAGCCTCCACGGGCTACCGTCGACCTCCTCCAGTGTAACACCCCGGATATGATTTACCTAATATGTAATCCAACTCTTGCCGTTTCCAGCGTTAAGTTATTTTATTTTCTCGGGTTCGGGTTTTTGTCTCCATGTGTTGTTGTTGTTGTTGTCATGCATCTCATATCATGTCATCATGTGCATTGCATTTGCATACGTGTTCGTCTCATGCATCCGAGCATTTTCCCCGCTGTCCGTTTTGCATTCCGACGCTCCGTTCTCCTCTGATGGTCGTTTCTACCTTTCTTTCATGTGTGGGGGTTAAACATTTCCGGATTGGACCGAGACTTGCCAAGCGGCCTTGGCTTACTACCGGTAGACCGCCTGTCAAGTTTCGTACCATTTGGACTTCGTTTGATGCTCCAACGGTTAACCAAGGGACCGAGAAGGCCTCGTGTGTGTTGCAGCCCAACACCCCTCCATTTTGTACCAAAAACCTACCAAAACCCTCTCCATCATCTAGAGCGTTCGATCATGATCACGTGGCCAAAAACCGCACCTCATTTGGACTCTCCTAGCTCCTCCTATGCCTATTTAAAGACCCCCTCCGAAATTCTCGTTCTCCTCTCCCCGAAACCCTAGATCCACCCCTCTCCGCGCGGCCGGACACGTCCGCCGGCCGCCGGACACGTCCGCCGCCACCGCCGCCAACCGAGAGCCGCCACCTGTCCCCGGGGGACCGCTTCGCCGCCTCCCACCGACGCGGGCCCGCAGGCCCAGCGCCGGCCCTCCCCGCCGCCCGACCGGGCCCCGCGCCGCGCCGCCCGATCCACTCCTCGCCGCCCTGCTCGCATCTCGCCGGCGCCGCCGTGACAACCACCACCGCCGGCTCATCCGGCCGAGCTCCAGCCGGCTCCGCCGCCTCGCCATCGCGTCGAGCCCCGCCGCCGTCCTCCTCCTCAAGGCCGCCGTGCCGGATCCACAACTCCGGCGAGCCCCCGCGGCCACTCCGGCCGTCCCCACATCAAACGACCTCGCCGGAGCTATAGTGCCCGCCAGCATTCCTCGGTTCACGCACCGCCTCAAAACCCTAGATCTGGATTCGGTTGACTTCTCCCCCTCTCCCCGTTATTATCTTGCATACTTTGACCAGTGATATCTCCGCATCTGTAGCTCCGTTGTGGGCATATAGCATATCAAAATGTTGTTCATCTCAGAGAGTACATCATTTCATCTCATTGCATCATTTTGATTTGAGTTCATCTTGATGCCCGAAATGCTGTTGGAAGAATGCTATTTGAGATAATTGTCAGATCTGCTGCTCCAATTAGATATTTGTCATTTTTGCCATGATTAATGTGTGCATGATATGCCCCTGATCTCTACATGTGTTTTGTTATATGCTTTGCCATCTTTCCAGAGGTGAAATCCATGTATTTTTGTGATGTGTGTGGTGACTAGCACAAGCTTGCAAAGTGGTGCATTCGTTAATGCTGATTTCAGGGACTTAGCAATTCCACTAAGTCCTAGATCTGTTTATATCAATATGCCTTATGTTCATGTTGTTTCCTAGTGATCCGTGCCTCTTTTGAGGATGATCAGTAAGAATGTTTTGTTAATCTTGTAGTTCTCTATCCATCCATGTCTTTGTTTGCAATTATGAAGCACCCTAGCTTGAGTTAATCGAGCTCTACTTTTGTCATTTCGTGAATTTGGGCAGATTGTCTACTTGTTAGCGATGTTGCCGAGGATGTTGTAGTTGATCCGTGCATGCTATGTTATTGTTCTTGCCATGACTAGCTTGTATAATGTGTATTCTTGATGGGTGTATGCTTAGATTGTCATGACTTGCTCTGTAGTGAGTGCATCGAGCTTGTAAACATGCCTATTTGATATCTGATTTACATGCTCCAGTTTTCCACTAAGTCTGTGTTCTGATTATGTTTTTGCCATGTTCACATGCTTGCAATTGTATTTTCTGATCCCTTTTGGCTCAAGGTCACTAAGGGACTTTTGTTAAGCTCTTTGAGTAGCTCCGTGCCATGCTTTACTTTGCCTTGTTAAGTTCTTGTAGCATATAGTTTTGATGCTCCAAAGTGTGTTACCTGATCTGAAATTCCAGACAAGTGTTAATTTCACTAAGTCTGAGATCTGTTTACCAATTGCACTTTTGCCATGCTTGTTTGAACCTGTTAATGGATGATTTGGCCGTAGCTCGGTGTTCCTATTTTGTTAAGCATCATGAATGGATCCCTGCCATGTATTTTGTTGCCATGCTTGAGTGCTGTAGCATGTTTGTCTTGTTGCATTTAGACGGCTACTTGTTGTATATCGCAGACCGGTGCCATATTTGTTTTGCTCGCCATTTCCAAACCGTGTCTCCGATTCCGGCGTTCTTTATATCGTTTTCAAGAGAAATCATCTCACCTTTCTAGTGGAACACTTGGTTTTCCAAGTTGAGGCCAGGTTCCTTCATTCCTTGTCAAATCTTGCATATGCATCACACATCGCATCCCGCATAGCATACCATGTTTGCATCATGTTGTTTGAGCTTTGCACGTGGTTGATTGTGTTCCTCTTGCTTGTTTGTCTTGTTTCGGTAGAGCCGGGAGACGAGTTCGCTAACGAGGAGCCCGTTGAGTTTGCTTTCGAGGATCCAGTCAACTCTGACAACTTTGCAGGCAAGATGATCATACCCTCGAAATCACTTCTATCTTTGCTTTGCTAGATGGTCGCTCTTTTGCTATGCCTATGCTACGATGCCTACCACTTGATTATCATGCCTCCCAAATTGCCATGTCAAACCTCTAACCCACCATGTACTAGCAAACTGTTGATTGGCTATGTTACCGCTTTTGCTCAACCCCTCTTATAGCGTTGCTAGTTGCAGGTGAAGATTGGAGACCGTTCCTTGTTGGAACATTATTTACTTGTTGGGATACCATTATATTGTCTTGTTATCTTAATGCATCTATATACTTGGTAAAGGGTGGAAGGCTCGGCCTTTTGCCTAGTGTTTTGTTCCACTCTTGCCGCCCTAGTTTCCGTCATATCGGTGTTATGTTCCCGGATTTTGCGTTCCTTACGCGGTTGGGTGATAATGGGAACCCCTTGATAGTTTGCCTTGATTAAAACTCTTCCAGCAATGCCCAACCTTGGTTTTACCATTTGCCACCTAGCCTCTTTTCCCTTGGGTTTCCGGATCCCGAGGGTCATCTTATTTAAACCCCCCCCCCCCGGGCCAGTGCTCCTCTGAGTGTTGGTCCGAACCGGGCAGCCTGCGGGGCCACCTCGAGGAAACTCGAGGGTTGGTTTTACTCGTAGCTTGACCTATCTGAGTGTGCCCTGAGAACGAGATATGTGCAGCTCCTATCGGGATTTGTCGGCACATTCGGGCAATGTTGCTGGATTTGTTTTAGCTTGTCGAAATGTCTTGTAGAACCGGGATGCCGAGTCTGATCGGAATGTCTCGGGAGAAGGTATATCCTTCGTTGACCGTGAGAGCTTGTGATGGGCTAAGTTGGGACTCCCCTGCAGGGATTTGAACTTTCGAAAGCCGTGCCCGCGGTTATGGGCAGATGGGAATTTGTTAATGTCCGGTTGTAGATAACTTGAACCTTAACTTAATTAAAATGAATCAACTGTCTGAGTTACCGTGATGGTCTCTTCTCGGCGGAGTCCGGGAAGTGAACACGGTGTTGGAGTAATGCTTGCTGCAGGTTGTTCTCTAGTTATTCGTTCGCGCTTTGCCTTCTCTTCTCGCTCTCTTTTGCGAACAGGTTAGCCACCATACATGCTAGTTGCTTGCTGCAGCTCCACTTATTTACCTTGCCTTACCTACAAGCTTAAATAGTCTTGATCGCGAGGGTGCGAGATTGCTGAGTCCCTGTGGCTCACAGTTTACTTCCAAACCAGATGCAGGGCCAGACGACTCCGTTCCAGATGACGCGTTAGAGCTCAAGTGGGAGTTCGACGAGGACTCACGCCGTTACTATGTATCTTTCCCTGATGATCAGTAGTGGTGCCCAGTTGGGGTGTCGGGACCGTGTCGCATGTTGGGTTGGTCTTTTATTTTGGCACCGTAGTCGGGCCATGAGTGATTGGATGATGTAATGCTATTTATGTACTTTGTGTGATGTGGCGAGTGTAAGCCAACTATGTTAATTTTCCCCTTATTATGTATTACACGGGATGTTGTGAAGATTGCCTAACTTGCGACATTGCTTTCAATGCGGTTATGCCTCTAAGTCGTGCCTCGACACGTAGGAGTTATAGCCGCATCGAGGGCGTTACATCCAGCCTCCACGGGCTCCTGTTCATCCAGCCTCCACCACGTGCTACTCCACCGGCTACTGTTGAACCACCCCTCCATGGGCTCCCCTCCATCGTCTATTGTTCATCCAGCCCTCCACACCACGGCGTCCTGTTCAACCAACCCTCCACGGGCACCCCTCCACAGTCTACTATTCATCCAGCCCTCCACCCACACCACGGGGTCCTGTTCATCCTGAGGCAATGCCACCGCTCACTGTTCATCCAACCCCCCCCCCCCCCCCCCCCCCCCCCCGCAACGCTCACTGTTCATCCCAGAGGCAGCATCGATCGGCATCAGTTAGCAGCAGTAGCGAAGGAATCGCTCGATCGGGTTCAGTTAACAGCCATCGATCGATCACTCGGGTTCACTAATGCGTAGCCTGCAGTGCAATCGCTCGGGTTCAGTTAGAGCCCAACGCCTCACTCGGGTTCAGTTAGAGCAAACGCCTCGCACACACGCGTGTATGTGTACGACAGAAACGTGCATCGCTCAGCCCCAGACCTCCCACCGTAACCGGGAACTCCCCGAAATTTTCCTCCCACTCGCTTCTACCACAGTTTTTTCCATCATGGACGGCCCAGAGAATGTCATGCAGCTGCGCCTCTGGCCCACCCAGGACGAAAAGCCCATTTTCTGTCATGATTTTTTGTCATAGAAGTAGGAGCCCACCACATCTATGATGATACCGGGTTTTGTCACAATTATCGTCATAGAAGTGTCATACGTATGACAGAAAAAAATTTCGTTCGGCCCAAAATGTCACGGATGTGTCTTTTTTTGTAGTGCACCTCAGTAATAATGACCAATGAGCCGTCAAATCGCATAGACCCAGCAGTATGTTGGACGGACAAAGCAACCATCATTCTTGAATCCGCTTCTCCCTCCAACGCAGGCGCCAGTGAGAGGTCGCGTCACCTCTGCCCCAGCATGAATGCGGCACCGATTGTCTGGAGCGGCGCTGACCGTTTCTGGTGGGAAGCACGCGCGGGCGATGTAGGGGCTTTGGATGGGCTAGCCTGGTCAGGAGCGGGCGTGGCAGCTGCCTCGATCGGACGCCCGGAAACAAGAGGATGCACCGACTCTCGCGGCTAAATCACACACTACACATCATCTCTCTGTAGGAGTAGGTCGATGTGTCGCTCTCTCTAACACACACACGTTGTTAAACACACACACACACACACACACAGGGTCATAGAATAGGAATATCGTCCGAGGGCGAAGCCACAGGAAGTGAGATATAAATGGAGTATGTACAAGAAGAGAAGTGGTGACAAATATTCCATCAAACCTAGACTGAGGAGTAGTACTCCCTCCATCTAGGTGTTAAGCCATCTTACAAAAATCAGATATTCCCAAAGTGTTTAAGCATTGTCCACTAACTTCGCATCTCAATCCCCTCCTAGCCTTGTTTCTAGCGAGCGTTGTTACTTACTCTGCCTTGTTATCTCCCCTGGAAACCCAATGCATGGATCGCAACTACGCATTGATCAGTCAAGAAATCAAAGTCGGCTTGCATCCGAGTTAATACGTGGCCCTGCATGGTAGCTAAAACAACATCTCTTAATTGTTGTGATTAATTGTTGCGTTTAGAGACAGAAATCAGGGATTTGATTGGAGGAAGGAGCGGTCAAGTTTCTACTTCTCCTCCAATCTGCTAGCACCTTGGTCCCGCTACACCTTCTAATGTGACTTACACCTGGACGGAGGGAGTAGTACAAGATATGGTGACACACTGACTTAGGTCGAATACAAGTGCCCAAACTTATTGGAAGAGAGCGAAGTGTACAAACTAAATAATTAAAATTGAATTTATTGTTTATTTCTCCGAAACAGAGGCAAAATATTTGCCTCATCCACTAAATAAGACGAGAATAGAGTTTCACAATTTGCAAGTGACCCTACAAATAAACGCCATGGCAATTACTCTCAATACGCCCCAGTTTCTTAGCACCCGTTGTAACCCTTAGTTCATACGGTGGCACACTGACTTCGGCCGAATACATGTGCCCAAAATATTTAAAATTGGAGGATGGTGCAGCCCACCTTTCTGATATTTTGACCGTGTGTGGTTCTGTTGTTGTTCAGTTCGAAGGGTCGTGTACCACACGTCAACATTAGTAAGCGCGATCAGGAGGCATGTAGCATTAATTGTGAGTTGACTCCTTCAAGCGTTAATTTTCTTCATGTATTAGCATTGCCCCTAGTATTTTTCTTCACTATGTTAAATAAAGAGTTCCGTTTCGTGCACAATTTAAAACAATTATTATCGAGAGAAAAAGAAAATCACTCCATCTATATACGATGTGGCCTCGGCGCTTGTTTTCTAGGGTTTGCACTCTTCACACTCTCTCTCCACTATATATATACACGTTGGAGCCTCAACGCTTGTAGTTTCTCTCTCCACACTCTCTCACCCTCTCTAGATCTAAACAAGACTTCGTTGGTCTCTCTCTCTCTCTCCTCACTACTGGTCAAAGAGCCGGCAGGATCCATCCACAGGGAAGGGAAGCAGGCTTAACGTTGTCGCCGTCGGCGAGGGAGGGAATCTACTACTGGCGCAGCTATTCTCTTTCACCCAGTGGCGGAGCAGGAGGGCCTCCGACCCCTTCTTCCTTGTCGTCGTACATAGTGTGGCCAGATCGGCCTCCGGCCGCCCACTGAGCCACACCCAAAGAACCTGAAGGTATAATTTACTTATTCCACATGCATTGCTCTAGCTACATGTGGGCTTTTTCCGCTTCTGCTCTCCAATCTAGGTGTTGGATCCAACAGGAAAGTAGTGGGCAAAGTTGTATAGCATGAATATAGGACGTGGTTGAAAGAGGAAAGGAAGGGGGGAAAGTAGTGGGGAAAGTTGTATAGCACGAATCTAGGACGTGGTTCAAATAGGAAAGCAAGGGGTTAAGTAGTACAGACTGGCTATCCAGCACCCACGTTGGTCGAAAAGGGAAAACAATGAAAAACAGAGTATGCACATATGTAACGAACTGATCTTTTTGTTTTGGGGGAGAAGGCTGTAGAGTTCGAGCAGGACTAGATTTGCTGCCCTCACATCGGGAAAGGTGTCTAAAGATAACAAAACTGGGACCAACACAAATATGCTCCTTGGTTGTTTGTTCTTTGTTGCAACAGATTGTGCATGACCCCTTTATACATCGGTTGATGCACATGGTGCTAGTGCATCCACTGTCCCGTGCAACTCTCTAGTTGTTGTTAATCCAAGGCCCTGTTTGGTTAAAACGTCATAGGAATTTTTTTAGTCGCAACTAAAAAGTCCCTAGTCCCAACCTGCTTGGTTCCAGGGACTAAACATGGACTAGAGGTTATTAAATGACATGCTTAAAGACCATGTTACCCCTAGTAATGAACTAATAGAGATAAGGTGCGATTTGGGGCATGGGCAACTACTGGAAAAAGTCCCAAAAAGACTCTCCCTCAGGGTCTTCTTTCTTTAGTCCCAAATGCCCACTTTTAGTCCCTAAAATTCCCTCCTGTTTAGTTTAGATGGGACTAACAGGGACTTTTTTTAGTCCTTACACCATAAAAGTCCCTGTAAAAAAACACCCTCTAATAATGCTGCTAGAAAATTGAAGCAATGCCACAGTTAAAAGAAAATTACATGTTTAACGAATTTTATTGTTAATATAATCTCTCTATTAATATGAATCAATGCCACCGTTTGAGAAATTATACTGTCTTGCTTTCTTTCCCATTCAGATTAGTTAGATGCTTCTTTTTGTTGGCTTCTGTGTCATCCACCGTTATTCACCACTAGTTGTTTCCTTTGCACCTCTATGTAAGCAGGGTTATCTACTTAACCTCGTTGCTATTGTGACCTTTTGTTGCACTACACAAAACACTTTTGTTTTAAGAGTCTTTTGTGTAGTTCAACCCAAATGTCACACCAACAACTTTGCTTGATTGCTTGATTTTAGTGGAACTGCACAAGAGGAGATCTGACTTCCTATCCATGTTGGCAAATTTGTTTCAGATCTTCTTCTTGTGAGTTGTTTGAATTCCGCGTCATGAGATGTCGGTACTAGCCTTCTTTAACATGATTGTGCAGTGTGCTTTCATTTGTTGTGCTACTTATATGATAATGTTGCTTGATTTTAGTGAATTGCACAAATGGAGACAAGACTTCCAATCTGTATGTGCACCGTAATATCCTATTGAGGTAAGTTAAGGATATTTCACAACTGTTGGCTTGTATTTTGCCACTTCCATCAGAAAATTAATGTCGTTGTTTAGTGCTATACTTTCTCGGTGCAACAAACCCTGGGTCTATTGCCCAAACAGTGCACAGGCACAGGAACAAGGTCAAAGCACCAGCCCAAGTCAGACTACAAGAAACTAATAGATTCGGAGGACCAACATGCAAATCAGAGGGACCAAAACCAAGCCAGAGAAGTAGGATATCGTCAAGAGAAGGGACTCCCTTGCTTGGCAGGCAAGACCGGCAAGGGGCAAGGCGACCCTTAGAAGCGGACAGCCAAGGCATCCCAGCAGGGCCTGCCGGGGCTCACGGAGGCAAAACCACCTCACCAACTATCGTGGGTTTGTCACAGCAGATGTCCTCGTGAAAGAACTTAGTTGTGAAGCCATCGCAACGGGTTAGCTTAAAGGGGTTAAACCGGACAAGGGGACACGGGAGTTTATACTAGTTCGGCCCCTTCGATGAAGGTAAAAGCCTACGTCTAGTTGTGATTGGTATTGCTAGGGTTTCGAAGTCCAGGGAGCGAATCCGCTTGGTCTGGATTTCGAGTTGTTGTTGTCTATCTCTAAACCGCGGCCGGGTCGTCCCTTTATATACATAGGTTGACGCCCGCCGGGCTACAGAGTCCCGAAGCCGGTTTATAAACATATCCGGTTCGGCCTCTCTCTTTCTATCTTACTATAAAAGTTACATGACTAGGCCGGTTTACATTTACATACTGTAACTCGCCTTTGGGCCCTCCATAAAGCGCTAGCATCTTTACGTCTTCATGGGCTTCTAATCTTCAAGGAGTCAACCCGGCTACATAAGGTCGGTTTACCTCCAGTAGTAATATCCCCAACATTAGGCCCCAAATTGGTTTGAACTTTTCATGTCAATCTTCCACACTTTAGAAAAAATCTTCTCTCCTGTCTTCATTTTTGATCTTGTAAACCGCTGTGACATCTGTCGTGGTTCTAACTTTGACATTGATGTAGGGGGGTAAGTATGGAGAGGCGAGGTCTTAGCTATGGGGAGGTTGTAAGGACGCAAGGTTTACGAGTTCAGGCCCTTCTCGGAAGAAGTAAAAGCTGATAGGTTTCGTAGTAATTTCGAAAAATTTCCTACGCTCACGCAAGATCATGGTGATGCATAGCAACGAGAGGGGAGAGTATGATCTACGTACCCTTGTAGATCGACAACGGAAGTGTTTGGTTGATGTAGTCATACGTCTTCACGGCCCGACCGATCAAGCACCGAAACTACGGCACCACCGAGTTCTAGCACATGTTCAGCTCGATGACGATCCCCGGACTCCGATCCAGCAAAGTGTCGGGGAAGAGTTCCGTCAGCACGACAGCGTGGTGACGATCTTGATGTACTACTATCGCAGGGCTTCGCCTAAGCACCGCTACAATATTATCGAGGACTATGGTGGAAGGGGGCACCGCACACGGCTAAGAATATGATCACGTGGATCAACTTGTGTTTCTCTGGGGTGCCCCTGCCTCCGTATATAAAGGCTCAAGGGGGGGGGTGCGGCCGGCCTAGGAGAGGCGCGCCAGGAGGAGTCCTACTCCCTCTGGGAGTAGGATTCCCCCCCCCCCCCACAATCCTAGTTGGAATAGGATTCGCGGAGGGGGAAAAAGGGAGAGGGGTGCCGGCCCCCTCGCCTTGTCCTATTCGGACGAAGGGAGGGGAGGGGCGCGCGGCCCATCTAGGGCTGCCCCTTCTCTTTTCCACTAAGGCCCACTTAGGCCCATATAGCTCCCGGGGGGTTCCGGTAACCTCCCGGTACTCCGGTAAAATCCAGATTTCACCCGGAACACTTCCGATATCCAAACATAGGCTTCCAATATATCAATCTTTATGTCTCGACCATTTCGAGACTCCTCGTCATGTCCGTGATCACATCCGGGACTCCGAAAAACCTTCGGTACATCAAAATGTATAAACTCATAATATAACTATCATTGTAACCTTAAGCGTGCGGACCCTACGGGTTCGAGAACAATGTAGACATGACCGAGACACGTCTCCGGTCAATAACCAATAGCGGAACCTGGATGCTCATATTGGCTCCTACATATTCTACGAAGATCTTTTATCGGTCAGACCGCATAACAACATACGTTGTTCCCTTTGTCATCGGTATGTTACTTGCCCGAGATTCGATCGTCGGTATCCCATACCTAGTTCAATCTCGTTACCGGCAAGTCTCTTTACTCGTTTTGTAATACATCATCCCACAACTAACTCATTAGTTGCAATGCTTGCAAGGCTTAAGTGATGTGCATTACCGAGAGGGCCCAGAGATACCTCTTCGACAATCGGAGTGACAAATCCTAATCTCAAAATACGCCAACCCAACATGTACCTTTGGAGACACGTGTAGAGCTCCTTTATAATCACCCAATTACGTTGTGACGTTTGGTAGCACATAAAGTGTTCCTCTGGCAAACGGGAGTTGCATAATCTCATAGTCATAGGAACATGTATAAGTCATGAAGAAAGCAATAGCAACATACTAAATGATCGGGTGCTAAGCTAATGGAATGGGTCATGTCAATCAGATCATTCAACTAATGATGTGATCCTGTTAATCAAATGACAACTCTTTGTCCATGGTTAGGAAACATAACCATCTTTGAGTAACAAGCTAGTCTAGTAGAGGCATACTAGTGACACTCTGTTTGTCTATGTATTCACACATGTATTATGTTTCCGGTTAATACAATTCTAGCATGAATAATAAACTTTTATCATGATATAAGGAAATAAATAATAACTTAAATATTGCCTCTAGGGCATATTTCCTTCAGTATCCCACTTGCACTAGAGTCAATAATCTAGATTACATAGTAATGATTCTAACACCCATGGAGCCTTGGTGATGATCATGTTTTGCTCGTGGAAGAGGCTTAGTCAACGGGTCTGCAACATTCAGATCCGTATGTATCTTGCAAATCTCTATGTCTCCCACCTGGACTAGATCCTGGATGGAATTGAAGCGTCTCTTGATGTGCTTGGTTCTCTTGTGAAATCTGGATTCCTTCGCCAAGGCAATTGCACCAGTATTGTCACAAAAGATTTTCATTGGACCCGATGCACTAGGTACAACACCTAGATCGGATATGAACTCCTTCATCCAGACTCCTTCATTTGCTGCTTCCGAAGCAGCTATGTATTCCGCTTCACATGTAGATCCCGCCACGACGCTTTGTTTAGAACTGCACCAACTGACAGCTCCACCGTTTAATGTAAACACGTATCCGGTTTGCGATTTAGAATCGTCCGGATCAGTGTCAAAGCTTGCATCAACGTAACCGTTTATAATGAGCTCTTTGTCACCTCCATATACGAGAAACATATCCTTAGTCCTTTTCAGGTACTTCAGGATGTTCTTGACCGCTGTCCAGTGATCCACTCCTGGATTACTTTGGTACCTCCCTGCTAGACTTATAGCAAGGCACACATCAGGTATGGTACACATCATTGCATACATGATAGAGCCTATGGCCGAAGCATAGGGAACATCTTTCATCTTCTCTCTATCTTCTGCAGTGGTCGGGCATTGAGTCCGACTCAACTTCACACCTTGTAACACAGGCAAGAACCCTTTCTTTGCTTGATCCATTTTGAACTTCTACAAAATCTTGTCAAGGTATGTGCTTTGTGAAAGTCCAATTAAACGTCTTGATCTATCTCTATAGATCTTTATGCCTAATATGTAAACAACTTCACCGAGGTCTTTCATTGAAAAACTTTTATTCAAGTATCCCTTTATGCTATCCAGAAATTCTATATCATTTCTGATCAGTAATATGTCATCCACATATAATATCAGAAATGCTACAGAGCTCCCACTCACTTTCTTGTAAATACAGGCTTCTCCAAAAGTCTGTATAAAACCAAATGCTTTGATCACACTATCAAAGCGTTTATTCCAACTCCGAGAGGCTTGCACCAGTCCATAAATGGATCGCTGGAGCTTGCACACTTTGTTAGCTCCCTTTGGATCGACAAAACCCTCCGGTTGCATCATATACAACTCTTCTTCCAGAAATCCATTCAGGAATGCAGTTTTGACATCCATCTGCCAAATTTCATAATCATAAAATGCGGCAATTGCTAACATGATTCGGACAGACTTAAGCATCGCTACGGGTGAGAAGGTCTCATCGTAGTCAATCCCTTGAACTTGCCGAAACCCTTTTGCGACAAGTCGAGCTTTGTAGACAGTAATATTACCGTCGGCGTCAGTCTTCTTCTTGAAGATCCATTTATTCTCAATTGCTTGCCGATCATTGGGCAAGTCAACCAAAGTCCACACTTTGTTCTCATACATGGATCCCATCTCAGATTTCATGGCTTCAAGCCATTTCGCGGAATCTGGGCTCACCGTCGCTTCTTCATAGTTCGTAGGTTCATCATGATCTAGTAGCATGACTTCCAGAACAGGATTACCGTACCACTCTGGTGCGGATCTTACTCTGGTTGATCTACAAGGTTCAGCAGTATCTTGTTCTGAAGTTTCATGATCATTATCATTAGCTTCCTCACTAATTGGTGTAGGTGTCACAGGAACAGTTTTTTGTGATGCACTACTTTCCAATAAGGGAGCAGGTACAGTTACCTCGTCAAGTTCTACTTTCCTCCCACTCACTTCTTTCGAGAGAAACTCCTTCTCTATAAAGTTTCCGAATTTAGCAACAAAAGTCTTGCCTTCGGATCTGTGATAGAAGGTGTATCCAATAGTCTCCTTTGGATATCCTATGAAGACACATTTCTCCAATTTGGGTTCGAGCTTATCAGGTTGAAGCTTTTTCACATAAGCATCGCAGCCCCAAACTTTCAGAAACGACAACTTTGGTTTCTTACCAAACCATAGTTCATAAGGCGTCGTCTCAACGGATTTTGATGGTGCCCTATTTAACGTGAATGCGGCCGTCTCCAAAGCATAACCCCAAAACGATAGCGGTAAATCAGTAAGAGACATCATAGATCGCACCATATCTAGTAAAATACGATTACGACATTCGGACACACCATTACGCTCTGGTGTTCCGGGTGGCGTGAGTTGCGAAACTATTCCGCATTGTTTCAAATGTACACCAAACTCGTAACTCAAATATTCTCCTCCACGATCAGATCGTGGAAACTTTATTTTCTTGTTACAATGATTTTCAACTTCACTCTGAAATTCTTTGAACTTTTCAAATGTCTCAGACTTATGTTTCATTAAGTAGATATACCCATATCTGCTTAAGTCATCTGTGAAGGTGAGAAAATAATGATATCCGCCACGAGCCTCAATATTCATCGGACCACATACATCTGGATGTATGATTTCCAACAAATCTATTGCTCTCTCCATAGTACCGGAGAACGGTGTTTTAGTCATCTTGCCCATGAGGCACGGTTCACAAGTACCAAGTGATTCATAATCAGGTGGTTCCAAAAGTCCATCAGTATGGAGTTTCTTCATGCGCTTTACACCGATATGACCTAAACGGCAGTGCCACAAATAAGTTGCACTATCATTATCAACTCTGCATCTTTTGGTTTCAACATTATGAATATGTGTGTTACTACTATCGAGATTTAATAAGAATAGACCACTCTTCAAGGGCGCATGACCATAAAAGATATTACTCATATAAATAGAACAACCATTATTCTCTGATTTAAATGAATAACCGTCTCGCATCAAACAAGATCCAGATATAATGTTCATGCTTAACGCTGGCACCAAATAACAATTATTTAGGTCTAATATTAATCCCGAAGGTAGATGTAGAGGTAGCGTGCCGACTGCGATCACATCGACTTTGGAACCGTTTCCCACGCGCATCGTCACCTCGTCCTTAGCCAATCTTCGCTTAATCCGTAGTCCCTGTTTCGAGTTGCAAATATTAGCAACAGAACCAATATCAAATACCCAGGTACTACTGCGAGCATTAGTAAGGTACACATCAACAACATGTATATCACATATACCTTTGTTCACCTTGCCATCCTTCTTACCCGCCAAATACTTGGGGCAGTTCCGCTTCCAGTGACCAGTCTGCTTGCAGTAGAAGCACTCAGTTTCAGGCTTAGGTCCAGACTTGGGTTTCTTCTCTTGAGCAGCAACTTGCTTGCTGTTCTTCTTGAAGTTCCCCTTCTTCTTCCCTTTGCCCTTTTTCTTGAAACTAGTGGTCTTGTTGACCATCAACACTTGATGCTCCTTTTTGATTTCTACCTCCGCAGCTTTCAGCATTGCGAAGAGCTCGGGAATAGTCTTATTCATCCCTTGCATATTATAGTTCATCACGAAGCTCTTGTAGCTTGGTGGCAGTGATTGGAGAATTCTGTCAATGACACAATCATCTGGAAGATTAACTCCCATTTGAATCAAGTGATTATTATACCCAGACATTTTGAGTATATGCTCACTGACAGAACTGTTCTCCTCCATCTTGCAGCTATAGAACTTATTGGAGACTTCATATCTCTCAATCCGGGCATTTGCTTGAAATATTAACTTCAACTCCTGGAACATCTCATATGCTCCATGACGTTCAAAACGTCGTTGAAGTCCCGGTTCTAAGCCGTAAAGTATGGCACACTGAACTATCGAGTAGTCATCAGCTTTGCTCTGCCAGATGTTCACAACATCTGGTGTTGCTCCAGCAGCAGGCCTGGCACCCAGCGGTGCTTCCAAGACGTAATTCTTCTGTGCATCAATGAGGATAATCCTCAAGTTACGGACCCAGTCCGTGCAATTGCTACCATCATCTTTCAACTTTGCTTTCTCAAGGAAGGCATTAAAATTCAACGGAACAACAGCACGGTCCATTTATCTACAATCATACATAAACAAGCAAGATACTATTAGGTACTAAGTTCATGATAAATTTAGGTTCAATTAATCATATTACTTAAAGAACTCCCACTTAGATAGATATCCCTCTAATCCTCTAAGTGATTACATGATCCAAATCAACTAAACCATGTCCGATCATCATGTGAGATGGAGTAGTTTCATTGGTGAACATCACTATGTTGATCATATCTACTATATGATTCACGCTCGACCTTTCGGTTTCCGTGTTCCGAGGCCATATCTGTATATGCTTGGCTCATCAAGTATAACCTGAGTATTCCGCGTGTGCAACTGTTTTGCACCCGTTGTATTTGAACGTAGAGCCTATCACACCCGATCATCGCGTGGTGTCTCAGCACGAAGAACTTTCACAACGGTGCATACTCAGGGAGAACACTTCTTAATAATTTAGTGAGAGATCATCTTATAATGCTACCGTCAATCAAAGCAAGATAAGATTCATAAAAGATAAACATCACATGCAATCAATATAAGTGATATGATATGGCCATCATCATCTTGTGCTTGTGATCTCCATCTCCGAAGCACCGTCATGATCACCATCGTCACCGGCGCGACACCTAGATCTCCATCATAGCATCGTTGTCGTCTCACCAATCTTATGCTTCCACGACTATCGCTACCGCTTAGTGATAAAGTAAAGCATTACAGCGCGATTGCATTGCATACAATTAAGCGACAACCATATGGCTCCTGCCATTTGCCGATAACTCGGTTACAAAACATGATCATCTCATACAATAAAATTTAACATCATGTCTTGACCATATCACATCACAACATGCCCTGCAAAAACAAGTTAGACGTCCTCTACTTTGTTGTTGCATGTTTTACGTGGCTGCTACGGGCTTAAGCAAGAACCAATCTTACGTACGCATCAAAAACCACAACGATAGTTTGTCAAGTTGGTGCTGTTTTAACCTTCGCAAGGACCGGGCGTAGCCATACTCAGTTCAACTAAAGTTGGAGAAACTGTCACCTGCAAGCCACCTATGTGCAAAGCACGTCGGGAGAACCGGTCTCGCGTAAGCGTACGCGTAATGTCGGTCTGGGCCACTTCGTCCAACAATACCGCCGAACCAAAGTATGACATGCTGGTAAGCAGTATGACTTATATCGCCCACAACTCACTTCTGTTCTACTCGTGCATATAACATCAACATATAAAACCTAGGCTCAGATGCCACTGATAGGTTTCGTAGTAATTTCAAAAAATTTCCTACGCTCACGCAAGATCATGGTGATGCATAGCAATGAGACAGGAGAGTATGATCTACGTACCCTTGTAGATCGACAACGGAAGCGTTTGGTTGATGTAGTCGTACGTCTTCACGGCCCGACCGATCAATCACCGAAACTACGGCACCTCCGAGTTCTAGCACATGTTCAGCTCGATGACGATCCCCGGACTCCGATCCAGCAAAGTGTCGGGGAAGAGTTCCGTCAGCACGATGGCATGGTGATGATCTTGATGTACTACTGTCGCAGGGCTTTGCCTAAGCACCGCTACAATATTATCGAGGACTATGGTGGAAGGGGGCACCGCACACGGCTAAGAATATGATCACGTGGATCAACTTGTGTTTCTCTGGGGTGCCCCTGCCTCCGTATATAAAGGCTCAAGGGGGGGTGCGGCCGGCCTAGGAGAGGCGCGCCAGGAGGAGTCCTACTCCCTCTGGGAGTAGGATTCCCCCCCCCCCCCACAATCCTAGTTGGAATAGGATTCGCGGAGGGGGGAAAAAGGAGAGGGGGGCCGGGCCCCTCTCCTTGTCCTATTCGGACCAAGGGAGGGGAGGGGCGCGCGGCCCATCTAGGGCTGCCCCTTCTCTTTTCCACTAAGGCCCACTTAGGCCCATATAGCTCCCGGGGGGTTCCGGTAACCTCCCGGTACTCCAGTAAAATCCCGATTTCACCCGGAACACTTCCGATATCCAAACATAGGCTTCCAATATATCAATCTTTATGTCTCGACCATTTCGAGACTCCTCGTCATGTCCGTGATCACATCCGGGACTCCAAACAACCTTCGGTACATCAAAATGTATAAACTCATAATATAACTATCATCGTAACCTTAAGCGTGCGGACCCTACGGGTTCGAGAACAATGTAGACATGACCGAGACACGTCTGCGGTCAATAACCAATAGCGGAACCTGGATGCTCATATTGGCTCCTACATATTCTATGAAGATCTTTTATCGGTCAGACCGCATAACAACATACGGTGTTCCCTTTGTCATCGGTATGTTACTTGCCCGAGATTCGATCGTCGGTATCCCATACCTAGTTCAATCTCGTTACCGGCAAGTCTCTTTACTCGTTCTGTAATACATCATCCCGCAACTAACTCATTAGTTGCAAGGCTTAAGTGATGTGCATTACCGAGAGGGCCCAGAGATACCTCTCCGACAATCGGAGTGACAAATCCTAATCTCGAAATACGCCAACCCAACATGTACCTTTAGAGACACCTGTAGAGCTCCTTTATAATCACCCAGTTACGTTGTGACGTTTGGTAGCACACAAAGTGTTCCTCTGGCAAACGGGAGTTGCATAATCTCGTAGTCATAGGAACATGTATAAGTCATGAAGAAAGCAATAGCAACATACTAAACGATCGGGTGCTAAGCTAATGGAATGGGTCATGTCAATCAGATCATTCAACTAATGATGTGATCCTGTTAATCAAATGACAACTCTTTGTCCATGGTTAGGAAACATAACCATCTTTGATTAACAAGCTAGTCTAGTAGAGGCATACTAGTGACACTCTGTTTGTCTATGTATTCACACATGTATTATGTTTCTGGTTAATACAATTCTAGCATGAATAATAAACTTTTATCATGATATAAGGAAATAAATAATAACTTTATTATTGCCTCTAGGGCATATTTCCTTCAAAAGCCCTACGTCTCGAAGCCCGGAGGCGGTCGACTGGATTATGTGTGTATGAGTTACAGAGGTGCGAACCCTTGTCTCGGAGGAGGGGGTGGCTTATATAGAGTGCGCCAGGACCCCGACCAGCCCACGTTACAAAGGGTTCAATGTACATTAAGGTAGGGCATGACTGATAACGCTAGTAATAAAGTGCTATGATGACCATAAAAGCTACTTAATGACCGACAGTTAGCGTGCGGAATGACTTTAGGTCTCCTGGCCGTCGAGTGGTTGGATCTTGGTCGAGTAATTGCTTCTTGGTCGAATGTCTTCGAGTCTGTCGAGTGTAACACCTCCAAGTCGATTGAAAGGTGATTTATTCTAGAGGTGTCCTTGGGTAGGGCAGTTAGGACAGGTCCGTGACCCTACCCTAGGTACATAGCTTCATCATTAGCCCCCGAATGGATCGAGGTTTGAGTGGGGAAGGAGTTGAGGACTTCTCCGACTCGTTTTCTATGCCGTGAGCATATCTTGTTTCGGATCAACGGACCTAAGTGATGACAGCAACTCCCTTTTCAGTCGCCTTGATCCATTCTTAATTCTTCGCCGAGTGAGTTTCTTTACTTGTGAGGCTCCGAGTGACGGTGCGGAGGAGATCTTTGGTCTGACAAGTTATTTGCTGCACACGGATTTAGTGGGATCCGAATTTTGGGAAGCGCGCAGGACGGGGGAGGCCGCAATAATCGGACGAGATAGAGCGGAGCTGCCTCGATCCCCGCACCACCTTTTTCGCCACGTATCGCTTGTGCGGTCGTTATGGGTTTTGACAGAGCCATCTGGGCCTACCTGTCAGCCACTCAGAAGCGGCCTCATATAAGGCGTTGGACCGGAGTCTCCTGAACAGTGCACCCCATTATCTCTTCTCCTCCTCACGCCTCTTCTCTGCGCTCGCTCTTGCTCCAGCGCCACCGCGCCACACGCGTCTCGTCGGCGACAATGGTGAAGGAGAAGACAGCGGCTCTGGAGCGGGCAACGAAGGCGACGACGAGGTCAAAGGGGAAGGCGACGAGCCGGGGCGGATCTTCCTCGAGGACTGGCCTGCTGAAGGGTTGGTTCCAGGGCGACTAGATCCACTCGAGGATCTCCCAAGAAGACCTCGACAACCTGGCCGAGGGAGGGCTGATCCCCTATGACTCGGCGCGGCTTCCGGGGTAGGAATCCGAGCCGCAACCCCGGGAGGGTGAGTGCGTTCTTCTTGCCACCCACGTCGACCGTGGGTTTTCCTTGCCTCCTCATCCTTTCTTCCGAGGGTTTCTGAACTTCTTTGGGGCTCAACTCCACCATTTTACCCCCAACTCAATCGTTTATCTTGCCGCGTTCATTTCCTTGTGTGAGAACTTCTTGGGTTGTCGACCTCACTGGGGTCTTTTCAAGCATATTTTCACTTGTCGCTCCCAGACAGTGAAAAAGGCTAATCCGAGTGACGAGAGGACCCAAGTGATCCAGATGTATGGGGGTCTTGGCATCCAGACGAGGGGAAAAAGCTCCTTTCCGGCCATGATTCTTCCCGATTCATTTTGCGGATGGCAGTCAAACTGGTTCTACTGCAAAGACCAGTCGACGCCAGGGCAATCGACTGGCCTCCCTCCCTTTACCATGGACCGAGTGGAAAAACCCTCCCCTTTGAAGGTGCTCCCGGAGGAGAAGGCGCACGTGAAGGTGTTGGTCAACCGAGTGGTCCAGCTCATTCGTGACGGGGTCACTGGTATGGATCTCTTGGAGGTCTTCCTTCAGCGGCGCAACCAGCCTCTCCAAGCCCGAGACCACCCGATGTGGATGTATTCGGGTCTAGAAGACTCCACTCGGATCTACCCAGAGGAGGTCGATGACGACACGCTGGAGAAGTGGATGTCGAGCATTACCGGGAACAAGGATAATCCTAGAGGAACCAGGAGAGTTCTCCCATTCGACCAGTCGCGTGCACCAGACCAGGTCTGATTCTGAGTTTTTGCTTGTAATCCGAATTCACTCGCGCAGCTATCTGTATTGCGTCGACTGACTTTGTTCTCCCTGCTTTCTTTCAGGCCATTACTGAAATGTATTCGATGCCCAACGGGGAGAAAGAGCAAGCTCTGGAAGGTGAGGCGAGTGGTGGCGAAAGTGGCGAGTGGACTTCTGATGGTGAAGGGGATGGTGGAAGTGACGACTCAAGTGATGGGGAAGAAGTCGAGTCGCCTCCTCACATAGAGAGACGATCCAGGCTTGACCAAGAACGGCCGAGTGCCCACGACAAGGCAACTGCTCAGGCTGGCCAGTCTTCGAAGCGTCCTCGGGTCTCTTCATCAACCTCGACTGAGAAGGCGCCAAAGCACCCCAAAGTTGCAGAGCCGAAGACTCGGAAGGCGCTGCCAAAGATGAAGATCGATATCCCTGTCGCCTTCGCGTGAGTGTCTCTCCTTGTATTCACTAGACGCTCCGCGCTGTTTGTTTTTCTTGTTTTAACTGGATGAACTTTGGAATTGTTAGCGCTGCCACTTCCGGGACCTCAGCTTACAGGGATGATGATGAGGTGATGGAGGATGCGGTCACTTCTAATCCAGGTATGATTTCCGCCATACTATCTTTCTTTGGTCGATTCAACTACATCGTGCATCATTGGGTGACGTGATTTTGGCAATTTGAACTTTGCACAGCTCCCAACATTATTTACCTCCCTGATGATGATGAAGAGCCTGAGAGGTCTTTGACGAGGAAGAGTAGGCGAGCTCCTGCAAGTGAGGCGCTACAGTCGACGCCGAGGGCGGAACCAGTCGTTCAGGACACTGGTGACGTCAATCGGGGTTCTATTACCTTCGCGGAGCCCTTGTCGAGTGCCTTGCCTTCTTCTTCGACTGCTCAGGCCCCTGTCGACCCGCCTTCAGTTTTTACGACCCATCATGTCCCAGAGGACGAGGTGAATGCTGCTAGGGAAGCCATACGCCAGGCGGGCATTATGATGGAGAAGATGAAGATGGTGCGGGACGCCAGCCAAGCCGCCTATGATGCCAGCTCGGCTCTCCAGAGCAACGTTCAGGTTAGTCGGCTATTTGAAGATTCTTTCTGAAAATCTTTGCGTCTGTACACCCACTGGGTGCGTCGATTGAAGTTTTGGACTAGTGGAGACTACGGTGGACTGCTGGCAGTCGACTGTAGTCTTTGTATTTTGCCGAATGTATAAACCAAATTGGTAGTTTGTCTCTTCCACTCGACTTCGGCGGGCCGGTCGAGTGGGATCAGAACCGGTGGGGGCACGCTAAGTGCACCCACTGGGTGTAGTCCCCGAGACTATGGTGGACTGCTGGCAGTCGACTGTAGTCTGAGTTCTACTTTCTTTCTCTCTTTTTTTTGAACTCGACTTCGGTGGGCCGGTCGAGTGGGATCAGAACCGGTGGGGGCACGCTAAGTGCACCCACTGGGTGTAGTCCCCGAGACTATGGTGGACTGCTGGCAGTCGATCGTAGTCTTAGTATTTATTGCCTTTGTTGTTGTTTTTTTGCTGTAACGATAACTTCTCCCCTTTGATTTGAGAAATCTTGCGATCTTGGAGCTCGCTTTGCTGACTTGGAGAAGCAGCAGATTCAACTGAACCTTGATCTGGAGCTGGCCAGGACAGAGCTGCAAAAGGTCAGAGACGGCGCCGCAGGTAAGACGATTTTGTCGACTGGTTAGTTTTTAGGCTTGAGTACCCTTCTGCTTTTTCCGAATCAATCATCATTTCTTTGCAGAAAAACTGAGAGAAGCTCAGGCGAAGAAGGATCAGGACTTGGCTGCTGCCCGTAAGGAGGCTGACGACAAGACCGCTCTGGCCGAACAGAAGCTGGCTTCGGTCGGCCAGTTAGAAGAAGAGAATACCAGGCTGAAGACCGCTCTGAATGAAGCCAACAGGGAGTGTACACGTTGGAAGAAGGATAACCTCAACCTGAATGAAAAGATGGAAGGCATCGCTCACAGGAGGGACGATCTGGAGAGCTACTTGAGGAGCCTTGCCAAGGAGTTGTACATCAAGCTTGAAGGTGCACATTCAGTTCCGACTGGTGTTTTTTTTGTGTCGACTCAGTGTATGAAAATTGACTTATCCTTGGATCGTGAATGCAGAGTTTTGCCAGAACTTTGAAGAGGAGACTGGGAGGATCGAACCAGGTTTGGATCCAATCAACTCTCCCGCGAAAGATGAAACTGCCATGAATCTGTTCCGACTGGAATCTCGCATCGACGGTGCCGTGGACTACTTGGCTCGACTGAAGGTCGCCATGTCACGGATCAACCCGGCACTTTGGCCGGAGGCTATGCTCCAAAACGATCTCGAGTCTCTGATGACTCGATTTAACGGAATCCCTGACCGAGTGTAGGAGTGGAAGAAGTCTTCTGCTCGGTGTGGCGCTGATGTGGCTCGGTCCTTGGTTCGTGTCCACTGCAAGGAGGTGCGACAAGACAAGCTGGCAGCAATCAAGGTCGCCAACACCCAGAAGCATGACTTCCGAACCTTTATGGAGACTTTCATCGCTGCAGCCACTCGGATAGCCGACGTCGTCGACCTGGATGAGTTCGTCGAGCCTGCCAGCCCTCCTCCCGCGGAGTGAACAAACTCTTATGTCCCACCTTAAATTTGCCTCGGAATGCCGATTGGTTTTTGTAACCGTTAAACTTTTTTGGGCTGCATGCCCGAGTACTTCGATCTGTGGTCTGGAACCTTTAGAATTTATCTGAACTTGATTTATCGTTGAATATCTTCATGAATTATCTGTCGAGTGGAACTTGTTCTTCACTCGAAATAACTTTGTATTTGTGGTGTAGCTCCGAAGGAGAAGGTAGCAGTCGATTTGCACCTCGTCGTCCTTGCGAATTGGGATGTGTTCCGTACTTAGGCGAGCACTGGGCTGTAGCTAAGCCTCCGAGTGGAAGGTCTGCTCTCCACTCGGTAGGATTTTAAAAACTTAGGCGAGCACTGGGCTGCAGCTAAGCCCCCGAGTGGGAGGTCTGCTCTCCACACAGTAGGATTTTTTCAAACTTAGGCGAATACTGGATTGCAGCTAAGCCCCCAAGTGGGAGGACTGCTCTCCACTCGGTAGGATTTTTTCAAACTTAGGCGAGTACTGGACTGCAGCTAAGCCTCCCGAGTGGGAGGTCTGCTCACCACTTGGTACGATTTTTAAACACTTAGGCGAGCACTGGGCTGCAGCTAAGCCTCCGAGTGGGAGCTCTGGCTCACCACTCGGTAGGATTTTTAACAATTAGGCGAGCACTGGGCTGCAGCTTAGCCTCCGAGTGGAGTCTGGCTCACCACTTCGGTAGGATTTTTAAACACTTAGGCGAGCACTGGGCTGCAGCTAAGCCTCCGAGTGGGAGTCTGGCTCACCACTCGGTAGGATTTTTAACACTTAGGCGACAACTGGGCTGCAGCTAAGCCCCCGAGTGGGAGCCTGGCTCACCACTCGGTAGGATTTTTAAACACTTAGGCGAGCACTGGGCTGCAACTAAGCCTCCGAGTGGGAGTCTGGCTCACCACTCGGTAGGATTTTTTTTACAAACTTAGGCAAAACGGATTCGCAGCTAAGCCACCCACTGGGGGATTTCACACGCAAACAAAAGCAACAACAATTATAGGAAAATTTGTAACACTCTTGTCTTTGATAAATAGACTACAGAAGTTTTTCTTATTACATCTCATCCGAGTGAGAATTCAAGTGTGAAAGGGGCGGTGCGGTTCTGCATTCCAAGCTCGTGGCTCATCGATCTGGCGATCGACATTGTAAAGGTGATACGCTCCATTGTGGAGGACTCTGGTGATGATGAAGGGACCTTCCCAAGTAGGAGCGAGCTTGTGTGGTTTCTGTTGATCCACTCGGAGGACCAAATCTCCTTCTTGGAAGGCTCAACTCTTCACATTTCTGGCATGGAATCGACGCAAGTCTTGCTGATAAATGATCGATCGGATCATAGCCATTTCTCTTTCTTCTTCCAGGAGGTCGACTGCGTCTTGCCGGGCTTGTTCTGCTTCATCTTCGGTATAAAGCTCGACTCGGGGTGCATTGTGAAGTAGATCACTCGGCAGGACTGCTTCCGCTCCGTAAACCAGAAAGAACGGAGTTCTTCCAGTCGACCGATTCGGGGTAGTCCTCAATCCCCACAGAACCGACGGAAGCTCATCAACCCAAGCGCCTGCTGCGTGCTTGAGATCACGCATCAGCCGAGGCTTTAGTCCTTTGAGAATCAGACCATTTGCCCTTTCTGCTTGTCCATTCGACTGGGGGTGGGCGACCGATGCGTAGTCGACTCATGTGCCTTGAGAGGCGCAAAAAGCTCTGACCTTGTCTGAATCAAAGTTTGACCCATTGTCGGTGATGATGCTATGCGGGACTCCATATCGGAATGTTAACTCTCTGACGAAACTGATAGCAGTGCAAGCATCAAGATTCTTGATGGGCTTAGCTTCAATCCATTTGGTAAACTTGTCGACTGCCACAAGCACATATGTGAAACCACTCCTTCCTGTTCTCAATGGGCCAACCATGTCCAGTCCCCAAACAGCGAAGGGCCAGACGAGTGGAATGGTCTTTAGGGCTGATGCAGGCTTGTGCGACATGTTGGAGTAGAACTAGCACCCTTCACACTTGTCGACTATCTCTTTTGCCATTTCATTCGCTCTTGGCCAGTAAAATCCCGCTCGGTAAGCTTTAGCCACAATGGTCCGAGAGGACGCATGATGACCACAGGTCCCTGAGTGGATATCATCAAGGATTATCTGACCTTCTTCGGGTGTTATACACTTCTGACCGACTCCAGTCGCGCTTTCTCTATACAACTGTCCCTTTATGACTGTAAAGGCCTTGGATCCACGGACGATCTGTCGAGCCTCTTCTTCGTCCTCCGGGAGTTCCTTTCTCAGGATATACGCGATGTACGGTATCGTCCAGTCAAGGGTGATTGCCAAAACTTCCATGATTAGGTCGACCACTGCCGGAATTTCAACTTCAGTCGGATCTGTGGCACTCTTTGGCTGCGGGGCTTCATCTGTAAAAGGATCTTCTTGGACTGATGGCGAGTGGATGTGTTCCAAAAACACATTCCTGGGGATGGCTTCTCTCTTGGAGCCTATCTTTGCCAAATCATCAGCCGCTTGATTTTTCAGTCGGGGGATGTGATGAAGCTCTAACCCCTCAAATTTCTTCTCTAACTTTCTCACTGCATTGCAATAACCAGTCATAGCTGGACTTCTGACGTCCCATTCTTTCATCACCTGATTAACCACCAAATCTGAGTCGCCATAGACCATGAGGCGACGGACGCCGAGTGAAATGGCCATGCGCAACCCATACAAAAGTGCTTCATATTTTGCTTCGTTATTGGAGGAATCGAAGTGAATCTGGAGAACATATCTGAGCTTATCTCCTCGGGGGGAAACCAATACTACCCTAGCACCGGACCATTCAGCATCTTAGATCCATCGAAGAACATGGTCCAGTGCTCCGAGTGAACTTGAGTCGGAAGTTTCTGTTCGATCCACTCGGCGACGAAATCTGCAATTGCTTAGGACTTGATAGCTTTCCTTGCCTCAAACTTGATATCTAGGGGAAGAAGTTCAATCACCCATTTGGCCACTCGACCAGTTGCATCTCTGTTGTGCAAAATCTCTGATAGTGGAGCGTCACTGACGACTGTAATGGAATGATCAGAGAAGTAATGTGCAACCTTCTTCGTGGTCATGTAAATCCCATATACGAGCTTCTGGTAATGAGGATATCTTTGCTTTGAAGGAGTCAAAACTTCAGAAACATAATATACTGGGCGCTGAACTTTGAAGGCCTTTCCTTCTTCTTCCCGCTCGACCGTAAGTACTGTACTGACAACTTGTCCTGTGGCTGCAATGTAAATCAGCAAAGGCTCCTTGCTGATTGGGGCAGCAAGCACCGGCTGGGTCGAGAGCAGAGCTTTGAGCTCTGTAAACGCTGCATCAGCTTCTGGAGTCCACTCGAACTTGTTGGACTTCTTCATCAGTCGGTAAAGAGGCAATGCCTTTTCACCGAGGCGAGAGATGAATCGACTTAAAGCGGCCAAGCATCCTGTAAGCTTCTGGACGTCATGCACACACACAGGACGTTTCATCCGGAGTATAGTACCAATTTTTTTAGGATTGGCGTCGATTCCCCGTTCGGAAATGAGAAAACCGAGTAACTTCCCACCTGGAACTCCGAATGTGCACTTTGACGGACTGAGCTTGATATCATACCTCCGGAGGTTGGCAAAGGTTTCAGCAAGGTCAGTCAGCAGGTCGGAACCCTTCCGTGACTTGACCACAATATCATCCATGTATGCCTCCACATTCCGACTGACTTGAGTAAGCAAACACTTCTGAATCATCCTCATGAACGTGGCTTCGGCATTCTTGAGGCCGAACGGCATGGTGACATAACAGAAGCACCCGAATGGAGTGATGAAAGCTGTTTTGATCTCGTCGGGCCCGTACAGACGGATCTGATGGTACCCGGAATAGGCGTCTAGGAAAGACAAACTCTCACATCCCGAAGTAGAGTCGACTATCTGGTCGATGCGGGGGAGAGGAAAATGATCTTTCAGGCAGGCCCGATTGACATGCTTGAAATCAATGCACATGCGAAGTGACTTGTCCTTCTTGGGGACCATGACAACATTGGCGAGCCACTCGGAGTGGTAAATTTCTCGGATGAACTCCACTGCTAAGAGCCGAGCCACCTCCTCGCCAATGGCCTTCCTCTTCTAGACTGTGGACCGTCGAAGATGTTCTTTCACAGGTTTAAATTTTCGGTCAACTCGTAGACGGTGCTCAGCCAGCCCCCTGGGAACTCCAGGCATGTCAGCAGGCTTCCATGCGAAGATGTCCCAGTTCTCACGGAGGAACTGGATGAGCGCTTCTTCCTATTTGGAGTCGACCGTCGTTGAGATGTGAGTCGGAGCAGCGTTTGGATCGGTCGGGTGAATGTGAACTGCCTTCGTTTCACCGGACGACTGAAAAGCTGATTCTGAAGCAGGCTTCTTAGCTCGTAGCAACTCACTCGGATCTACAGTCTTCTGATACTCTTGCAGCTCGACCACCGCCATCTGAGCGTCAGCAATCTTTGAGCCTTTTTGAAAACACTCTTCTGCTTTCTTCCGGTTGCCTGTAACAGTGATCACACCTTTGGGACCAGGCATCTTCAATTTGAGATACACATAACATGGTCGAGCCATGAAGCGTGCATAAGCTGGCCTGCCCAAAATAGCGTGGTAAGCACTTTGGAAATCCACAACTTCGAATGTCAACTTTTCCTTGTGGTAATTCTTGGAATCACCGAAAACCACATCAAGAGCAATTTGGCCGAGTGACTCGGCTTTCTTCCCAGGAATGACTCCATGGAAACTCATGTTACTAGTGCTGAGCTTGGACATCGGAATGCCCATCCCTTTCAATGTTTCTGCATACAGTATGTTCAAACCACTGCCTCCATCCATCAGGACTTTGGTCAGTCGAGTGCCTTCGACAACTGGGTCGACCACCAGAGCTTGCCTCCCAGGGGTGGCAATGTGCGTAGGGTGATCAGACTGGTCGAATGTGATGGCAGTCTGGGACCACTTCAGGTGTTGCCGGAGCAACCATATTTACCTCACGGTTAATAACCTTCAGTCGACTTTTGCTCTCAACATTAGCAAAAATCATCAGGGTGGAATTGACCTGGGGGTACCCATCGTCACTATCTTCCTTGTCCTCAACTTTGTCCGACTCCTTTTCCTTATCTTTGGACTCCTTGCCCTGAAACTGCTGGATCAGAAGCCGACACTGTCGAGTGGTATGCTTTGGGTAAATGAGTTTACCCTCTTCATCTTTCTTGGTGTGGATGTGACACGGTAGATCCAAAACATCTTTCCATCTTGGTCTTTAACTTTCTTGGGGTTCCAAGGTCCTTTGGGTTTTCCCTTAAATTTTCCCTGGGTTACGGCCAGGGCCTCCCCAGGAGCGGCTGGCTCGGCTTTCCGCTTCTGTTTCCGACTGGAATTTCCTCTAGTTTCCTGGGCGACTGCTTTATGCTTGCCACTCCGGAGTCGATCCTCATCTTCACCATTAGCGTATTTGGTGGCAATCTCCATCATCCGATTGAGAGACATCTCTCCGGTTCGACCGAACTTCAGATTCAATTCTCTGTACTTAACGCCTTCTTTAAAGGCACAAACTGCTTGATGATCTGGTACATTTTCAACTGTGTGATGCAATGTGATCCACCTCTGGATGTAATCCCTCAGAGTTTCATTCGGTTTCTGCATGCAAGACCGCAATTCCGTAAGGCCTACAGGTCGCTTGCATGTTCCTTCAAATGTGGTGACAAACACTCGGGAGAGATCCTCCCAAGTGTAAATGGTGCTGGGTGCTAACTGATTTAGCCACGCTCTGGCCGAGCCTTCTAACATGAGAGGCAGGTGCTTCATGGCTACCTCATCGTTCCCACCGCCAATCTGGACAGCCACTCGGTAATCCTCGAGCCAAGTATCGGGCTTGGACTCATCGGTGAACTTACTAACTCCAGTCGCCAACCTGAAGTTGGGAGGAATTACAGCGGCTCTGATGGCTCGACTGAAACACTCCGGCCCTGAAACATGTACTCTGCTACTGGTAGGCGCATCTCTGTCGTGGCCTTCTCGGTGAGCTCTATTCCTGTCGACCAAACCTTGAACGAGAATGGATCTCGCATCAAAGCCTGGTTCCCTGGGGTCGACTGGAATTCTCTGCCCAACACTATGAGGGCGTCTGTCCGCCTGCTGTCGAGGCACATATGATCCACTCCTCGGGGGAGGGGTTGGCACTCGACGTTGATCATCACGATCGAATCGGCGATCATACTGCTCATTCCTTCTGTACTGATCACGCCGGTCTCCAAGTCCCTCATGCCTCGGAGGCGATCTTGGGCTGTGAGCTGACTGGACTGTATCTGCTGCAACGGATCGACTGTGGATCCTGTTCCGCGACTGAGAAACAGCGGAATTCTGGTCTCCCGCTGCCCGGAGCAATGCTCTGATTTGCAACAAGCCTCTGCCAGCCTCTGACTGGGAGGGCTGAATCGACTCTGCTATACGGGCCGCAGCCGCCAAATTCTGAATCGGAGTACGATATACCTGCGGGGGCGGAAAGGGTTGACGTCGACTGGATTCTGGAGCCCGTTGACGTGCTCGCCCGTCGAGTATTCGCTGGAGATTCTCCAGTCGAGTGCGCTCGGCCAAGTTAGCCAAGCGCGTGTCCTCCAAGGCTCTTAACCTTGTGGTCGTGGGTTCGGGCCCCACGGTGGGCGCCAACTGTCGTGGTTCTAACTCTGACAGTGATGTAGGGGGGTAAGTATGGAGAGGCGAGGTCTTAGCTATGGAGAGGTTGTAAGGACGCAAGGTTTACGAGTTCAGGCCCTTCTCGGAAGAATTAAAAGCCCTACGTCTCGGAGCCCGGAGGCGGTCGACTGGATTATGTGTGTATGAGATACAGAGGTGCAAACCCTTGTCTCGGAGGAGGGGGGTGGCTTATATAGAGTGCGCCAGGACCCCGGCCATCCCACCTTACGAAGGGTTCAATGTACATTAAGGTAGGGCGTTACTGATAACGCTAGTAATAAAGTGCTATGATGACCATAAAAGCTACTTAATGACCGACCGTTAGCGTGCGGAGTGACTTTAGGTCTCCTGGCCGTCGAGTGGTTGGATCTTGGTCGAGTAATTGCTTCTTGGTCGAATGTCTTCGAGTCTGTCGAGTGGAACACATCCAAGTCGATTGAAAGGTGATTTATTCTAGAGGTGTCCTTGGGTAGGGCAGTTAGGACAGGTCCGTGACCCTACCCTAGGTACATAGCTTCATCAACGTCATACTTCAAGATTACGATAAACCGTCCTGACGTCATCCGTCTGTTGATATCGGAGATCTCCTTCATTTAATATATATCCAGTTGTCGAGGCGACACCTTTATTAACTTATCCATTTTTTGGACTCCTCAACTCCCGCACTTGCCATTTTTCACTTCGCCTTATAAATAAGACCGAGGGGTCATTTTCACCATTTCCCCCTGTGCCTCTTCGCATCGTCTTCCTCGTGCCACTCAGCCTCTGGAACTCCGCCGCCACCGTCGACCGTCGTTTCTACTCCAACCTCGGCCGCTGCATCGCCCTGAACGCACCAGAGAACTGCGGCGCCCTTTCGCTTCCTCACTAGCTCCGGTAAGTTCTCTGCTTTTTTCACCATAGATCTGTTCTAGGGTTTCGATATTCCTCGCAGTTCTTCCGAAGTTCATCAGTGCTATTCTTCCATGGTCTTCCTTTAATAGATGGTCACTTCATGCTTGATACATCTCTTACCGTAGCTTACCTACCATGATCATCACAAATCTTTATGCGCCAAGAACTGATCTGTCTATCAAAAATTGCTTCAGTTCTGCACTCCTTCAAGATCCAATTATTTTTGCTTTTCTGTCCTATCTCTAGATCCGAAAGCTTTATACATCACTATGAAATCTGTTTCTCCTTGCACCAATATAAGCGATTTGATATTGGATAAATAGTCTATGCCATTAGCCCTCTGATAAACCGGAAGAGCATGTTACCTTCAGAATTACGCTCCGGTTTAATAGTGTCTGATCAATCCTGCGCTAGCATTACCTTCTTTCTCATCATACTAGTCTCCGGGTTGTACCATTTATTATATTAGTACATTTCTTACTCCCTTGTCTCTTGTGTATGATCATGCATAATTTATAAACCGTCCTTTCATTTTCAGTTTGTTCGCTTTGCAATGGCCAAACAGTTCACTGCCCGCAACTAGGCTCGTTCCCGGGTTACTGAGGCTCAACTGGATGAGATGGTTAGCATCGGCTCTCTGCCTAAGAAAACGGAGATCAAATGGCGAGCCCCAGGAATTGAGAATCCTCCAACCCCAAGACAAGGCGAAGTGGTAATCTTTGTTGACCATATAAGCCATGGTTTCAAACCGCCAGGGTCCAAATTTTATCGAGATGTGCTTGCCAGCTTCCAACTGCATCTACAAGATATTGGTCCCAATTCAGTCTCCAACTTATGCAATTTCCAAGTCTTTTATGAAGCCTATTTACAGGAAGAACCAACTACAGAATTGTTCCGGGATTTCTTTCACTTAAACCGGTGCATAGAGTTTGTGAATGGCCCAAATACAGAGCTTGGTGGTGTTTCGATTCAAAAGCGGAAAGAAGTGGAATTTCCTCATGCCAAACACCATAGCCACCCAAAGGAATGGAACCAAACATGGTTCTATTGCAGAGACACTTCGCCTGAAGATGAGAATCCCCTCCCCGGCTTCCGAGATCATAGATTATCCAATACTCACCCAATGCCACAACGCCTGAGCTCCTCAGAAAGGGAAAAATATGCTCCTCAAATCGCCAAACTCCGGGCCTTTATGGCAAACGGTTTAACAGGTGTGGATTTTGTACGCTGTTGGATATCCTGGAGTATCTTGCCGCTAAGTCGGCGTCCCGGTTTAATGTGCGAATATACCAGTGAGGTTGACGATCCTCAACGCCACTGCAACATCAAATTATCTGAGGAAGAAGTTACTGAAGGTGTAAAGAAGATTCTGAATGAATCGGAACTGGTCTGTAGTCAAACCGGCCTGAGTCCCTTCTACACCAAGAAGAAACCGCCTGCTGTAAGCATTACACTTCTTCTTCATCTCTAATATCTTTGACTTATACAAGCTGTAACCCTTCTTCTTTATATGTATAGGGTGATGACCCCTTCTGGAAACGGAAACCCATAGAGAAAGCTGCAAAGCCAACTGGAGACAAAGTGGCCAAGCCAATCCGCCCGAAGACCAAAGCCGTAAAACGGACGTCAAAGCAGAAAACACCTGACCGGATTAATATGGAGCTTGATGATGATACTGATGACCCAGAAGCTGAGGTAGAACTTGACTCACTTGGCTCTCTTTTTATGTATCTTGTTAACAATGATCTTCCTCAGGAGGAGGCCGAAGCTAGTCAGGCTGAGGACGTAGAGGTAATTACCCTTTCCTCTGGTTCAGACTCTATGCCAACACAAAAACCTCACCAAACAATCTGGAAAGTAAGCTTTTCTCATCCTCTTGCTCACTTGGATCCAACATTTATTTTGAAGACTCAACAGCATGAGGCTCGCCGGACAACTCGGCACAGTGTCCAACAGGTCACCTCTACCGGTTTACCTGATACTCCGATTCGGAAGCGTCGGTCTGAGGTCTCTCCTACTTCTGACCATTCTTACCCCAACGCAGGTTATTTCAGACAGCCTCT
This sequence comes from Triticum urartu, assembly GCF_003073215.2. Classification (NCBI taxonomy): domain Eukaryota; kingdom Viridiplantae; phylum Streptophyta; class Magnoliopsida; order Poales; family Poaceae; genus Triticum; species Triticum urartu. Next base: position 115,172,390 of record NC_053023.1, on the reverse strand, counting down.
TAATCCGTCTGATTAAAATTATTAGGTGACACCTCCTTCCTCTTCTGGTGAATCAACAGCAACTCAACTCCCCCCTTTGAAAACTGTGGCTAGGTGAGTTACGAAAAACCTTTCCTTTCAACGCGCCCTACATCTTTTGAATAGGATGTTAACCCTTTTTATTCTGTTTGCAGGGCCAAAGCCAGACCTAGCAAGAAAGCACGGGTCACCAATCCGCCAGAAGACCCTGTTGCTGAAGAAGAAGAACCAAGAGTTGAACCGGAGCAAACAGGTGAACCAGAAGGCCTCCATCCTGAAACAACCTTTGATGATCCGCCCCTTGACGGCCAACATACTGACGAACCCACATATGTTTAGCCTGCCGCCCCTGATGCTGAACCGGCAGAACCAAACCAGGCTAATCCAATGAAAGACACTGAAATTCCATCATCATCCGCCCAAAATCCTGAAGGCCAAGGCGATGACGTTATTATTACTGGAGCATGCCACGGTTCTCCTGGTCATCCCGTCATTTTGGCTCAGCATAGTGCCAAAGAAGAGAAAATTGCCAGGGATAAAGGTAAATGGAGCAACGACTTATCAAACTATGCTCATCTTAACACTGATGAGCTTCATTCCGGCTTCTTGAACCGTGTGCACTCAAACCGGGATTATGAAGCCGGTTTGGTGAATTTGATGAAAGAACGATATGAGGTAAATTCTTCTCCCTTGCACATTGATTTATAGCTGAAATACTATTCCAAGTAGCCCCCAAGAGCCGTTTGATGATGGTCAATCATAGTCCGGGTCTTTGTAACACTTTAAGCATCCCATCATTAATCCTTGCCAAGGCGTGTCTTCAATCATAGATAAAACTCATGTTTGAAAAATGAGATAACATTCTGTAGCATAGCCCCCAAAGGCCGGTTTAACTTGACAAGTTAATCCGGTTTTTAATTCACACCGCCAGTTTAGAACAAACGTACATTAGCCCCCAAGTGTCAAGGATAATGCCTGCATTGTTCTGGAGACTTGCATAGAAGGTAATATTTGAGAGCAAATAAGCATTAGCCCCCAAGTATGAAGTGGATAACTTGTTATATGCTTTATACTTAGTGCATATATATGTTGTTTTGTTGAAGATACCTTCAATGTTGCAGGCTGAACTGAGAAGCAAAGATGCCAAAAACTCTGACTTGCAAGAAAATGTGAAGTCGCAACAAGCCGAAGTTGCAAAAGCCAAAGAGGAGCTGACCCAGGCCCTGGCCGGAATGGAAAAATTGAAAGAATCCTTCAATCAAGATCATGCTACATGGGAGACCGAAAAAGCCGGTTTGGCAAAAAGAGTCATAGATGCCAAGGAAGCCCTGAAACCGGTGGCTGAAGAACTAGCCGGTTTAAAGCGCCAAATCAACTCTATGACCTCTGCTATCTTTGGTAAGTATTTGCTTATGTATGTTGCATCAGTCAATGAATCTTAAAACTGACCACGATGTGGAGAAATCTTTGGCAGGAACTCGGATCACTCATCTTGGTGTAGATATGCGGATGAAGCTCAAAGCGGCATACACATTGGTCGAGCAGCTATACTCTGGATCTCAGCGAGCCATTAGTACAACAGCTTATAACAAACCGGCACCAACGTTGATTAAGGAAACCCTTGAGAAGCTCGGCATGTTACCGGCGCGTATTGCCGAGTTGAAAAGAGCTGCTGCAAGAGCCGGAGCATTAACTGCCCTTATTCGAGCCAAGGCCTGGATTCCTGATCTTGAAGCGGAGGATATCATTAAAGGGTATCCAGGCGTTAAAGAAGACGGTTCAAACTTTGACAATGATGATCTTCGGTGGTTGACCAAATAGATGCGGCCAGTGGCCAGCAAATTAGCTGAAGACACCGATTTATCCCATTTTCAACCGTTTTATGATGCCGAAGGGAAAAGACAGCCGGCTGAGATCCATGAAGTCGAAGAACTTGTGCCTCCGATTCGTAAGCACACTTATGCCCCTGATATTAACCCTTTTGATCTAATCCATGAAGAAGCAGTATTCCGAGCTTTAACCGGAATCGATTGGTCAACGGATGATTTCCAGCGGCTGGGGAGGGATGAAGAAGTGCGTACACCAACTGATCCGCAACCGTCAAACCGTCGTGATGAAGAGTCCTGATCCGGTCGCCGGTTTATATGGCTACTGTGAAAAACAATGGCACTGTTGAGCCGCTTTAAGGCTTCATGTAATAGGATAGCTGAAACTTTGTTTATCTGCCATGCCATCGAGCATGCTTCATATCCCGTTGTGACAATCTGTGCCGCCCTTCAGGATATATTTTATGCATAGTCTATGATGAGTTGCCTTCCTGGGTACAAAAACTTAAAAGTGTCTAGCGGTTTACCGCTAAACATGTCATAATATCCAAGAAGCATATAGTACTTGAGCTAAATAATCAAGTGTTTATACAAAAAATAATGTACAGAACATACCTCATTGAGTGAGCAAACGTGTATACAGCAAAGGTGTTTAACACCAACCCGATACATTTGATAATCTCATCTTCATAATGCCGGTCTATCTATTAAACCGGACCGGTATACCTACCGGATTTTCTTCATAACACTGGTGATTTAGTCAAACCATATTGGGTCAGTGACCACCGGTTTATAACTGATCATGAGCCAACAGCTGGTGGTTGGAAAGCAAGACGGATCAAGGATGTCGGTTTATCAAAAAATACTTATGATTATCAACAAACAAAATGCAAATAGGAAAATATGCGAGGCTTTTTACGAGCTATCAGGCTCCAAATCGAGGCTTTTCATGGGCTGCCAGGCCTCTGAGTTAAACCATTTAACAAAGTCTTTTAAGATGGGCCTCCAATTAACCAATCACCGTTTTAACTATGACAAGTTCAGGGTCTGTAAAAGATTGACTTGTCAATTGTTCGATGGGTCATGCCAGGATTACCTGGATAGGAGTGGCTTACTTGATGAAGGCAGGTTAACCCGGGGTTTTAGGTGAATACACCAGGCTTCCAAGCCGTGGCTTGATAGCCAATTACGTGGGTCCTTTCAAACTCTTTGTTGCTTTGCAAAAAAGAGCCCCCAAGTAACTTTGTGAGCGATGCTCAGCGTGTGCCTATGTTTGAGTTTGTACAGTGCACAATACTCTCTTTGGCTCCACAAATTTGTCCTTGTGTGGCTGAAAAGCCTATCAAGAGGTGTAGCTGTGGTTCAAACATGACCAAGCCCCCTAGTGATTTTCTTTATCTTTATGCAGTTGCTAAATCCGGTTTAACAAAGACTCCGCTTTGACCGTTAATTTGTAAAAGCACACATATGATAGAAGAAAGAACAGATACCCCGCTTATAACGGAGGCTCCGGTTTATTATATGGTATATACACTGTCATAAATATGTACAGGTGAAAAAGCCTATGGCTTTAAGTATAGTAAGGCCGAAGGAGAGCTATGTTCCATGGCCGCTTTGTCTCCTCCTCCGATTGATGTGAGTCTTCATGCTCTCGAACATCAATGAGGTAGTAGGATCCATTGTGTAGATTTTTGCTGACCACAAAGGGTCCTTCCCAAGGGGGGGATAACTTATGCATATCAGTCTGATCCTGGATGAGCTGGAGCACTAAATCACCTTCTTGAAAGGTTCTAGTTTTAACCCAGCGGCTGTGATAACGTCGAAGATCTTGTTGATAAATCGCTGAACGCGCTGCTGCAAGATCCCGCTCTTCATCCAACAGGTCCAGAGAATCCTGACGTGCCTTCTCATTATCAGCTTCAACATAAGCTGCCACACGGGGCGAATCATGACGGATGTCACTAGGAAGAACTGCCACTGCTCCATAAACCATGAAGAAAGGCATGTAACCCGTAGACCTATTGGGTGTGGTGTTGATGCTCCATAACACAGAAGGTAGCTCCTCGACCCAACAACCCGGCGTCCGCTTTAAGGGAACCATAAGCCTTGGTTTGATACCCCGCAGAATTTCTTGATTTGCCCTTTCCGCTTGACCATTAGATTGGGGGTGAGCCACTGATGCTAGATCAAGCCGGATATGCTCACGTTGACAGAATTCTTCCATCTCTCCTTTTGACAAGTTAGTGCCATTATCTATTATAATGCTATGTGGAAAGCCAAACCGGAATATCACCTTTTTAATGAATTGAACCGCCGTGGCTGCATCACACTTGCTGACTGGCTCTGCCTCTACCCATTTAGTGAATTTATCAACTGCTACTAATAGATGGGTCTTCTTGTCCTTGGAGCGCTTGAAGGGTCCAACCATATCCAGCCCCCAAGTGGCAAACGGCCACGTAATTGGAATCATCCGCAACTCTTGAGCCGGAACGTGCATACAGCGGGCAAACTTTTGACATCCATCACATCTTTTGACTAAATCCTCTGCATCAGCATGCGCCGTCAACCAGTAAAAAAACGTGGCGAAAAGCTTTAGAAACCAACGACTTTGAATCGGCGTGATGACCGCAATCCCCTTCATGAATTTCTCGCAAAATCTCACAACCTTCTTGAGGTGAAACACATCGTTGAAGCGCTCCTGAAACACTGTATCGATGTAACTCCCCGTTGAGTATGGTCATGGACTTGGAACGCCGGATTATCTGTTGATCCAACGTTTCCTCAGCTGGTAACTCGCCCCGGTTCATGTAATCTAGATATGGGATCATCCAATCCGGTATGGCATGCAAAGCTGCCACCAATTGAGCCTCCGGATCAGGAACAGCCAATCTTCTTCGGTTGGTATTTTAACTGGCGGATTGTGCAACACATCAAGAAAGACATTGGGCGGAACCGGTTTACGTTGGGAACCAAGACGACTTAAAGCGTCCGCTGCTTCATTCTTCCGCCGGTCTATATGGTCCACCTGATAACATTTAAAGTGACCATCCACTGTGTCCACCTCTCGCCGATATGCAGCCATGAGTGGGTCTTTAGAATCCCAAGTGCCAGACACTTGCTGAGCCACTAGATCTGAATCGCCAAAGCACTTAACCCAGCTCAAATTCATCTCTTTAGCCATCCGAAGACCGTGGAGTAAAGCCTCATATTCAGCTACATTGTTAGTACAAGGGAACATTAAACGGAGGACATAACAAAACTTATCCCCTCATGGGGAAGTTAATACGACTCCAGCCCCCGAACCCTCTAGTTGTTTGGACCCATCAAAATGAATAGTCCAATATGTATTATCTGGTTTCTCCTCAGGTGCCTGTAACTCCGTCCAATCGTTGATGAAATCTACGAGTGCTTGGGATTTGATCGCCGTGCGGGGTATATATCTGAGCCCGTGGGGTCCAAGCTCAATGGCCCACTTGGCAATCCGGCCAGTTGCCTCTCTGTTTTGAATGATGTCACCCAGAGGAGCTGAACTGACTACTGTGATAGGATGGCCCTGAAAATAGTGTTTGAGCTTCCGGCTTGCCATAAACACCCCATACACCAGTTTCTGCCAATGTGGATACCTCTGCTTTGACTCAATGAGCACCTCACTGATATAATAAACCGGCCGTTGAACCGGATACTCTTTGCCAGGCTCTTTGCGCTCTACCACAATGGCTACGCTGACAGCCCAGGCATTAGCAGCCACATATAATAATAAGGGTTCTTTATCTATCGGTGCTGCCAGTACAGGCGGTTCCACGAGCTGTTTCTTCAGATCTTCAAACGCCTTATCAGCTGCTTCACTCCAGACAAAGTTATCTATTTTCTTGAGCATCTGATATAAGGGAATGGCCTTCTCTCCAAGGCGGCTGATAAACCGGCTCAAGGCTGTAATCCGGCCGGCTAGACGTTGCACATCGTTAATACAAGCCGGTTTAGCCAAGGACGTAATCGCTGCAATCTTTTCCGGATTAGCCTCAATGCCTCTGTTTGAAACCAGAAAGCCTAAGAGCTTGCCTGCCGGGATACCGAAAACACACTTCTCCGGATTGAGCATCATCTTGTAGACCCGAAGATTGTCAAAAGTTTCCCGTAGATCATTTATCAACATCTCCTCCATTCTGGATTTGACCACAATATCATCTACATACGCATGGACATTGCGCCCAATTTTCTTATGAAGGCAAGTCTGAACACATCGCTGGTAAGTTGCCTGGGTACTCTTGAGTCCAAAGGGCATGGAAACATAGCAGAAGGCTCCAAAGGGAGTTATAAAGGTTGTCTTCTCCTGGTCCTTAACTGCCATTTTGATCTGATGATAACCAGAGTAAGCATCCAAAAAACACAAACGGTCACAACCCGCCATAGCATCAATTATCTGATCAATGCGAGGGAGAGCAAAGGGGTCTGCAGGGCAAGCCTTGTTTAAATCCGTGTAGTCCACACACATGCGCCAAGTGCCGTTTTTCTTAAGAACCAGCACTAGATTGGCTAACCACTCTGGATGAAAAACTTCAACAATAAACCCAGCAGCCAACAAACGGGCGACCTCTTCACCTATAGCCTTGCGCCTTTCCTCATTGAAGCGGCGAAGGAACTATCGGACCGGTTTGAATTTCGGATCAATGTTGAGTGTGTGCTCAGCGAGTTCTCTCGGTACACCTGGCATGTCAGAAGGTTTCCATGCAAAGATGTCCCTATTCTCATGGATGAACTCGATGAGCGCGCTTTCCTATTTGCGATCCAGGTTAGCACTCATGCTGAACTGTTTGGATGAATCGCCAGGGACAAAGTCAACCATCTTAGTGTCTGTAGCTGATTTGAACTTCAATGATGGATCATGTTCCATGGTTGGCTTTTTTAAGGAGGTCATGTCTGCCGAATCAACTTGCTCCTTATAGAATGTTAACTCCTCCATGGCACAAACCGACTCAGCATAAGCCACATCGCCTTCTTCACACTCCAAAGCAATCTTTCTACTTCCATGTACTGTGATAGTCCCCTTATGACCTGGCATTTTAAGCTGCAGGTAAACATAACATGGCCTTGCCATAAACTTAGCATAAACCGGCCGCCCAAACAGAGCGTGGTACGGACTTTTGATCTTCACCACCTCAAATGTCACTGTTTCTGACCTTGAATCGTAGTCATCTCCAAAAGCTACCTCCAAAGTTATCTTACCAACAGGATATGCAGACTTACCAGGCACCACACCATGAAATACCGTATTCGACGGTTTAAGATCCTTATCTGTCAACCCCATACGGCGGAATGTATCATAATACAAAATATTGATACTACTTCCCCCATCCATGAGCACTTTAGTGAACTTGTATCCCCCAACTTGAGGGGCTACCACCAAGGCCAAATGACCTGGGTTATCAACCCGGGGCGGGTGATCCTCTCTGCTCCACAAAATAGGTTGCTCCGACCAGCGTAAATACTGAGGTACTACCGGCTCAACAGAGTTGACTACCCTTTTGTGAAGCTTCTGATCATGTTTGCACAAACTAGTAGTGAAGACATGATATTGCCCGCTGTTCAGCTATTTGGGATTGCTCTGGTAACCTGACTGCTGCTGCCGCTGCTGATTCCCCTGATGGTTGTAACCTCCCTGGTTGCCTTGGTGTCCTTGATTGACGTGTCCGGTTTGATTGCCTGGAAACCCTGAACCGGAACCACCACCTCCGTAACCCGGCCCGTGGAAACCTCCTCCTGAACTACCGGGCGGGCCATTGTCATATTGGAACATATTGGAATTCTTGAAATCCCGCATGATATAACAATCTTTCCAGAGATGTGATGCAGTTTTCTCCTTTGATCCATGCTTTGGATAGGGCTGATTTAACAAACGCTCCAAATTGTTGCCTGGACCTCCACCCCTCTGGGGCTGCTTGCCTTTACGGTGCTGGCCATTCTCCTGTGCGTTGGTATTTGCGACAAAGTCCAAACCACTGTCGGCCTTGCGCTTACCAGTGTTTCCATGGCCTGTCGGATTGTGTTGTTGGCCTTTGGTATTTCCGGTGTTCTTACCCTTCTCCGGTTTGTCCTCCTCTGAATCCGGATCCTTGGTATTATCTGAATTGGCGTATTTAACCAAAGCAGCCATGAGTGTTGACATGTCGTTGCAGTGACGTTTGAGCCTTCCCAACTTCTGTTTCAACGGTTTGAAACCGCAATTACCCTCTAACATTAACACTGCGGTGTCTGCGTTGATACGATCTGACGAATGCAAAATTGCCGAGACCTGTTTGACCCAATGGGTCATGGACTCCCCTTCCTCTTGGACACAAGCGGGCAGATCTACAATTGACATTGGCTGCTTACACGTATCCTTGAAGTTCTGGATAAACCGGTGCTTCAATTTGGCCCATGATCCAATAGAGTTGGTCTGCAAGCTCTTCAACCAAGTGCGAGCGGTTCCTTCCAACATCATGGTGAAATATTTAGCACACACCGCCTCGTCCACATCTAACATCTCCATTGCCATCTCATAGCTCTCCACCCACGCCTCTGGCTGCAAATCGGCGGTATAATTCGGTACCTTACGAGGTCCCTTGAAATCCTTGGGTAGTCGCACATTACGCAAAGCAGGAGATAAACACGGTACCCCTAAGGAACTGAACATCGCCCCTAGCTCCACGGAGGTAGTGGGGTGAACCGGAGTATGTTGTCGTGCCTCGTGTCGAACTGTCAACTCGGCCTCTCGACATGCGCGGCTATGATCCACAACATCTTGTGCATTAGCACCTCCCCCAGCCGGGTTGTTCCCTCGTGGCGAATTTCAGCGGCGTGCACTACTGGACACGGCCGGTTCGTCTTCCACGTGTCTACTATAACTCCGGCTTGGGCGGGGAATGGAGTGAATCCTCTCACGGCTGTGTGAATATGCTTGATGTTGGTTTAGCGCTGTCTGAAGGAGATCCCTGGCCCGACGTGCTTCCAGTGCCACTGGTGACTCGCCGTCGGTTGGGAGGGCCACCAGGCATGATGCAGCGGCCACAATGTTGTCCAACGGGGTGGAATAATGCCCGGGCGGCGTTGATGGTACAATGTTGTTCCGGCGAGGCAGGTCCGTCGTGCGCGGCTGAACCGGCGCTCCTGCTCTTGGTGCCCCCGCCTGGTTTAGTGTGGGTTGGTTACCAGCTCCTACGCCTGGCGTGTTGAAAAGATTCTGCGGCTCATAAACTGACGGGAGGCATGATCGGTACCTTCTTCTCATGACTTCCTCTGAAGCATTCTGATCCAGTCTAATCCGGTAAGCCTGTGCTTCCAACTCGGCCCGCTCCGTAGCCATCCTGGCGTTCTCTGCTGCCAGGTCCGCCTTGGCCTGGGTTATCTGATGTGACGCCCCTGATTCAATCGTACACTAATCATACACGCAAACGTGTACGATCAAGATCAGGGACTCACGGGAAGATATCACAACACAACTCTACAAATAAAATAAGTCATACAAGCATCATATTACAAGCCAGGGGCCTCGAGGGCTCGAATACAAGAGCTCGATCATAGACGAGTCAGCAGAAGCAACAATATCTGAGTACAGACATAAGTTAAACAAGTTTGCCTTAAAAAGGCTAGCACAAACTGGGATACAGATCGAAAGAGGCACAAGCCTCCTGCTTGGGATCCTCCTAAACTACTCCTGGTCGTCGTCAGCAGGCAGCACGTAGTAGTAGGCACCTCTGGTGTAGTAGGAGTCGTCGTCGAAGGTGGCGTCTAGCTCTTGGGCTCCAACATCTGGTTGCGACAACCAGGTAGAAGGGATAGGGGGAAAGGAGGGAGAAAGCAACCGTGAGTACTCATCCAAAGTACTCGCAAGCAAGGAGCTATACTACATATGTATGCATTGGTATCAACTGGAATAAGGCTATTATATGTGGACTGAACTGCAGAAAGCCAGGATAAGGGGGGATAGCTAGTCCTTTCGAAGACTACGCTTCTGGCAGCCTCCGTCTTGCAGCATGTAGAAGAGAGTAGACTAAAGTCATCTAAGTATCATCGCATAGCATAAACCTAACCGATGATCCTCCCCTTGTCGCCCTGTGAGAGAGCGATCACCGGTTGTATCTGGCACTTGGAAGGGTGTGTTTTATTAAGTATCCGGTTCTAGTTGTCATAAGGTCAAGGTACAACTCCAAGTCGTCCTGTTACCGAAGATCACAGCTATTCGAATAGATTAACTTCCCTGCAGGGGTGCACCACATATCCCAACACGCTCGATCCCATTTGGCCGGACACACTTTCCTGGGTCATGCCCGGCCTCGGAAGATCAACACGTCGCAGCCCTACCTAGGCACAACAGAGAGGTCAGCATGCCGGTCTAAATCCTATGGCGCAGGGGTCTGGGCCCATCGCCCATTGCACACCTGCACGTTGCGTACGCGGCCGGAAGCAGAACTAGCCCCCTTAATACAAGAGCAGGCTTACGGTCCAATCCGGCGCGCGCCACTCAGTCGCTGATGTCACGAAGGCTTCGGCTGATACCACGACGTCGAGTGCCCATAACTGTCCCCACGTAGATGGTTAGTGCGTATAAGCCAGTAGCCAGACTCAGATCAAATACCAAGATCTCGTTAAACGTGTTAAGTATCCGTGAACACCGACCAGGGCCAGGCCCACCTCTCTCCTAGGTGGTCACAACCTGCCATGTCGCTTCGCCACAAAGATCCACATAGAGGGCCGTTGGGACAAAGGTCCTTTCAGCCCCCAATCCGTGAATCACTCGCGGGTGCTCCACAAGCCGACCCGACTTTAGTCACCACATGTATCATGTATAAAGTATATAGTATATACCCGTGATCACCTCCCGAGTGATCACGGCCCGATATTATAGCATGGCAGACGGACAAGAATGTATGGCCACTGATGATAATCTAGCATCCTATACTAAGCATTAGGATTGCAGGTAAAGGTAACAACAGTAGTAGCAAGGACAAGCTATGCATCAGAATAGGACTAACAGAAAGCAGTAACATGCTACACTACTCTAATGCAAGCAGTAGAGAAAAGAGTAGGCGATATCTGGTGATCAAAGGGGGGGGCTTGCCTGGTTGCTCTGGCAAGAGAGAGGGGTCGTCAACACCGTAGTCGAACTGGGGTCACCGTCAGCCTCGGGGTCTACCGGGAAGAAGTAACGGAGGGGGAATACAATAAATAATAGAGCAATCAAGGTATCACAAAGCATAATGAGGCAATACGCGGTGCTAGGTATGCCCTAACGCGGTATTAGGTGATACCGACGAAGGGGGAAACATCCGAGAAAGTATTCCCGGTGTTTTGCGTTTTTGGACAGCTGAACCGGAGGGGGAAAATTGCAAGTTGGATATGTTAGGGGTGTGTGGTGGACGAACGGGTTGCGTATCCGGATTCGTCTCGTCGTTCTCAGCAACTTTCATGTTGAAAATAATTTAATCCGAGTCACGGATTAAAAGATATGATTTTCTAAAGATTTTATTAATTTTTGGAATTTTATTAATTATTTAATTTAATTCGAAAAAGGATTTATGACATCAGCATGATGTCATGCTGATGTCAGCAGTCAACAGGGTTGACTGGTCAACCTGACCAGTGGGTCCCACTGGTCAGTGACACATTTTAATTAGACATATTAATTAACCTAATTAGTATTAATTAGGTGAGGGGCCCACTATCATACTAATTAATTAATTGACTAACAGCTTAATTAGTTTAGTTATTTGATTAGTTTAAATAATCAAAATTAATTAAGTTAATTAATTCTTTAATTAATTAATTAATTAATTTTTTCTATTTTTTCTATTTTTATTTTTATTTAAACGTTCTGTGGGGGGTAGGGCCCCACATGTCATAGACCAGAGGGGCCTTGCGGGCGCTGGGTTAGCGCTAACGGGTGCGGGCACCCAGCCCGATTGGGCATATGCCCGGGTCAACAGGGGCGGCCATCGGCACGGCGAGGCCGGTCGCGTGAGGTGGCAGCGGCGAGGCCGTGGACGGTGATGGCCACCGGGCGCTGTGGGGCGCCGGCCAGGGGAAGCGGGGCCGCAGCAAGCAGCAAGGGGGGCGACGCGGGGAGGAGCTAAACAGCGGCGGTGGTCACGTAGCGGGGCAGCGGGCGATGCGGCGCGGGGAGCAGCATAGCGACCGAGGGGGAAAGAGGGAGGGGGCGCGGCTCATGTTCGTTGCCGAGGAGAGGGGCGGTGAGGCGCGAGGAAACGGCCTGGGGAGGAGGACGAGGGAGGACGGCGGCGATCCGGCGGGGAGGTTCGGCGACGGGCGACGTTGGCGACGGGACCGATGCGCCGTTCTCGATGGGGAGGCGATGAGGTCGGCGGGGTTGGCGACGGGGACGCAGGGGCGCAGAGGAGGCCCTGGGGGCGGCACCGGCGCCGGCTGCAGTGGCCGTAGCGGAGTGGTCGCTTGCGTCGGGCGCGGGCGTGCGGGAGGAGATGAGGAGGCGGGCGTCGATGGCAGGCGGCGGCGCGGCGAGGTCGGAGCGGGCTGCGTCGGGCGGCAGCGGCGATTGGCGGGGCCGGCAACGACGGGCGTCGGGGCGGACGTCTCCTCCCGATCCAATCGGGAGAGATGGGGGGGAAGGGAGATATTTCTGCGGGGGCGAGTGGGGGTGTCGTGGGGAGAGTGGGGTGGATGGGGTTAGGGTTTCCGGTAGTGGGGGGGTTATAGCCGGGGGTGGGCCGGCTGGGCTAGGTGGGTTGGCCCAGTTGGGCCACGGCCTAGGGAAGGGGGTGTTCTCCTTCTATTTTTGTTCTCTGTTTTCTCCTTTTGTATTTTCTTTCTTTTATTTATTTTCTTTCTGTTTTATTTAACTTAAAACCATCTAGCCATTTTATAAAAATGTGTTTGTTGCATCATAATTACCCTGGTAATATTCGGCAACCACTGAACATTTTTGTTTCAATTTTTGAAAACTTTTATTGTTGTCACTAATTTGAATTTGAATTTTGAACGGTTTCGAATTTTGCGAGGATAGCAACAGTAACTGAGGTGTCATGGCACGATTAGCGTGGGATTACTGTAGCAAGATTATCCGGGCGTCACATCTTATCTTTCACCTTTGCGATCTCCACATCGTGTTGATCCCTGACTGTTGCGTCTACCTCCACGGTCATCAATGTTGCCAGAGCATCGAACAAATCAGATAAGACTTGGGCCGGAGGTGGCGCCGAGCTTCCTGCCCCTGCTGGTGTGGCCATTGTTGAACCGGAGAGCATTGCTGCGGCGGTAGATGAATGAGGCACCGATTGTGTGCCGGCCATGAAGATGGCGGCCCGGTTTGGCAGACCGGGGGAATCCGGAATACTGTTGCCCTTGGATCCTCCCTCAATCCGGCTGTCTTGCAACTGGTAAAGCGATTCGGTTTCTCCAGAAGACTCGTCATCAGAGTAGACTAAGGTTTCTCCTTCGGACACCGGTCCGTCCTCGTGCCCTGATCCATGGACGACACCTACGAAAACATGCCTTGCCTCGGGCTAAACCAGCGGAGGACTTGTACGCCGAGCCGTTTCGATGATGTCGGTGCGGATGTCCGTCTCGGGGGCCGGTTCACCGATCTTGCCGATGAAGACGTGAATCCCACCAAAGGGTACCCGGTACCCGTATTCGATTGAATCGGCCTCCGGACCCCATCCTGCGTTGTCGATGTAGAGCTTGCCGCGGCGACTCTTCGTCATCCGGCCCACAGCGTATCCCTTAAGTCCATCGAAGCTGCCCTTCAAGAACTCGAAACCATCGTGCGATAGCCCCACGGTGGGCGCCAACTGTCGTGGGTTTGTCATGGCAGATGTCCTCGTGAAAGAACTTAGTTATGGAGCCATCGCAATGGGTTAGCTTAAAGGGGTTAAACCGGACAAGGGGACACGGGAGTTTATACTAGTTCGGCCCCTTCGATGAAGGTAAAAGCCTACGTCTAGTTGTGATTGGTATTGCTAGGGTTTTGAAGGCCAGGGAGCGAATCCGCTTTGTCTGGCTTTCGAGTTGTTGTTGTCTGTCTCTAAACCGCGGCCGGGTCGTCCCTTTATATACATAGGTTGACGCCCGTCGGGCTACAAAGTCCCGAAGCCGGTTTATAAATGTATCCGGTTCGGCCTCTCTCTTTCTATCTTACTATACAAGTTAAATGATTAGGCCGGTTTACATTTACATACTGTAACTCGCCTTTGGGCCCTCCGTAAAGCGCTAGCATCTTTACGTCTTCATGGGCTTCTAATCTTCAAGGAGTCAACCCGGCTACATAAGGCCGGTTTACCTCCAGTAGTAATATCCCCAACACCAATCACTCCACCATGACCGACGTCGTCGATTAGTGCGGTGTCAAGCCGCAAAATGACTAAGTGGTAGCCATTCGCCACATGGCAGCCATTTTTTACAGGAGAAACCCACATATTACACCCGTCCTGCGACGTATCAAGCAAGCAGGCATGCATCTGGCAAGATAGCCCGACAAGCCTTGCCGGGCGACAAACGATGTGACATTGAGCGGTGCATTTAATGCGCCCTGTTAGCCTGCAGAGTTAGGTATGATAGCACTGTTTGCTATCTTATCAGTGCGTAATGACTACATTGCCATTGTGGTAACCACTTGATCTATAAAAGGAGGCCGATGGCAAACGTATAAAGGGTTAGAAGGTTGGATAACTCACACCCCCATACGCGCGTAGTAGCTGCTGCCTTGAGGCAACCTTTGTCGGGCAAGTGTACTACGCTCCACCACCACCTTTCCACCATCAATCCACCAAAATAGGAGTAGGGTTTTTCGCCTCACGGCGGCTCGAACCTGGGTAAAACTGCATGTGTGATCTCTGCCGTGCTACCCCACGCTCGTCTGCTATTTGTGCAACGCAACATCCACCTGGCGAACTAGCAAGGGGCCTCCTGGTTCCATAGGTGGTCTAGGTTTCCTGCGACATCTTTGGTGCGACAGGTAGGGGCTCGCTTGCACGTACCGGAAGGCATGCGCAGTGCATCATCTTCGTCACCATCTCCATCTTTGACGTTGGCACCAACCATGGCACCCAAGAAGAAGCCGGTTCCTTCGGCCCGCCCATCTACCTCGAAGGCTCCACCGCCCATGCCCTCCAACACTACTGGGGGTGCGGAGACACGTGAAGACACGAACGCCGCATGGGATGTGGTCGAAGCAGGTGGCACTGTCACTACGTCCCCCACGGCCGACGTAGGAGCAGGCAGCACCGGAGGAGGTCAGCATCAGCAACACCCCGAAGGCCATGCTCCCCATGGTACGGGCGAAGGGGTTACTCCGTATGTCCCCCTTTCCCCCGTCGACAGGCACAGCCACAGCAATAGCACCTGGACCGGGGCGAATCACCGTCCTCCGGCCGCTCCCACCATGGGTGCGGTCGCAGCGCATGCACCTTCCCCGGGACGGCTCGACCAAGCCGCTTCGCCCGGTGGAGCCGCTGGCCCTCGATCGCCACCGCCGCACCACATCCAGGTGGTTGCCTCACTGCACTAGTGGGGGGGCGGTATGGCCGCCGCTGGCACCATCCGAAGACGAGCGATAGTACGATCGAGTTCATCATCACCCTTGCTGAGTACAACTTCGGAGGCCAAGGCGCGGGCTCAACTGCTGCTGAGATTTCCCCCAGCGGCTGAGCAGATGGACGAATTGCGTGCCACCATCCAAAGTCTACTCAGTTTCGCCGAAGCTGGGGGCTAAAGGCAAGCTGGCCCGCCGCGGCCTCCCCAAGCGACAACAATAGCTCCTGCTGCTGACCGTACAGAAGGGGCCATCCCCACGGTGCAGTCCCCACCACGGCAGCCAGCGCGAGTGCGATAGAATCAGGACCATCCCCACGGTGACGTCTCGATGGCCTCCTCTGACCCTCTAGCACGTCTAGGCCAACGACGAGCCCCGGAGGATAGGCGGAGAGGAGACACGTGTGTCATCATCGAGCAACATTGTGATGACGTCCGCCGGACTGACAGGTGCGACGGTCTCGATGTCGACGAGCCTACGCTCGGAATTGGTGGGTGCCTGCCTTTCGAGGGTGGTTGCCATGCCTTTACTCGAGAATTTTGGCAAGTCCATTGGCCATCCATTTGTATGTTCAAGCCAGAGATACCTGAGAAGTACGATGGGCGGCAGAACCCGGCAGAGTTCCCGAGCATCTACACCATCATTGTTCAGGTTGCCGGGGGAAGAGATGAGAAGGTGTTTGCCAACTACTTCCCTTTGGCCCTCAGGTCCAATGTGAGATCTTGGCTGATGCACCTACCGGAGAACTCCATTTCGTCATGGGCCGACCTGTGCCACGAGTTCATTGGCACCTTCCCTGGCGGCCATCAAGAGCCCGGCAGGCCCAGCGACTTGTAGCTTCTCCAGCGGAAGGAAGGAGAAACCCTCCATATGTATTTACAAAGATCCAGCAAAGTTCATAGAAATATCCCAAATATCCATCTGGCAGCTATGATAGCTGCCTTCCAATCCAATGTGCGCAACCGCCGGATCCGTTCCAAGAAGAACATGCGGTTTCCCAATACTGTGAAGGAGCTTTACACGTTGGTGGAGAAGTGTGCTCGGATGGAGGAGGGAAGGAAGTTGGCCGGAGAGGAAGATTGCACCAATGTTGATTTAGGTGATGATGATGAATCAACCAGTCAGAAGAAGAGCAAGAAGCGCATTAAGAAGCGAAGGGATAAGGCAATGATGACTGTGGAAGGATCGGGTACGCCAAGTAGCAAGAAGGCCAAATGTGAGGCCCTCGGCAAGGAAGTTGCCGTGTGCACTGACTGCCGGGAAGCCACTGCTGCCGAGAAAGCCAGGAAAGGTGATGGGCCATCCTGCAAAATTCATCGGACCAAGGGCCACGACCTTCAAGAGAGCTATCGGGTTGAGCAGCTTGTTAAGAGACAGAGAGTAGAGTATGAGAAGCATGACAAGGAAAAAGGTCAGAATATTGCTGGCGGTAAGGGACGAGGTGGCGAAGTAAATTACCCCGGCAAGCCCTTTCAGAACCACGGAAAGCTCGCCAGAGGTAGAGAAAAAGAAGTCTATGATGATGAGAGTGATGGAGGGGATGAAGAAGAAACTAATGAGCAGGAGTTTCAAAAGGCCACTGACGCCAAGTCCGTTGATGGGGGTGCATTTCTGCACACCTCTCACCGCCAACTCAAGCGGCAGGCGCGAGAGGTTAATACCGTGGAACCAACGCCTAAGGCCCAGAAGCCGCTCAAATGGTCCCATACGCCCATCATCTTTGACGAGGAGGACCATCCTAGCCGTACCACTACGGTAGGGTGTTTTCCATTGTTGGTCTCCCCAATAATTCACAACCTAAAGGTCACAAAGATGCTGGTGGACGGTGGGGCCGGGTTAAATCTGATCTCCCGAGCAGTTATCAGCAAGCTTCAGATAGAAGAGGAAGAGCTAGAGGTTACCTGTAACACCCCGGATGTAACTTTCCCAATTTGTACTCCAACTCTTGCCGTTTCCGGCGTTAAGTTAATTTATTTCCTCGGGTTCGGGTCCTTGTCTTCTTGTGTTGTTATCGTTGTCATGCATCTCATATCATGTCATCATGTGCATTGCATTTGCATACGTGTTCGTCTCATGCATCCGAGCCTTTTCCCCGTTGTCCGTTTTGCATTCCGGCGCTTCGTTCTCCTCCGGTGGCCATTTCTACCTTTCTTTCGTGTGTGGGGATTAAACATTCCCGGATTGGACCGAGACTTGCCAATCGGCCTTGGTTTACTACCGGTAGACCGCCTGTCAAGTTTCGTATCATTTGGACTTCGTTTGATACTCCAACGGTTAACCGAGGGACCGAAAAGGCCTCGTGTGTGTTGCAGCCCAACACCCTTCCAATTTGGCCCCAAAACCCACCTAAGCCTTCTCTATCTTCTAGATTGTTCGATCACGATCGCGTGGCCGAAAACCGCACCTCATTTGGACTCTCCTACCTCCCTCTATGCCTATTTAAAGACCACTCCGAATCTGGATCTTCTTCTCCCCCGAAAACCCTAAAAAAATCCACCTCGCGCGCACCGGACATGTTCGCCGCGCCGGACATTTCGTCCGCGCCGCCCGCGGCCTCTAGCCGCCTGCCACGTGGCAAGCCGCCACCGCCCGAGGCCCGCGCGGCCCAGCCGGGGCCCCCGCGGCCCGCAGACGCCGCGCCGCCCGCGCCCTTCTCCTCCCCGACGCCGCTCGCCCGCGCCGCCTTTGCCGCCTCGGACGCCACCGCCTGCGCGCCGCCTCGTCGCCGGCCGCCACCACCGGAACCTCGCCGCCGCCGCGGGAGCCTCGCCCAGCCGCCTTCCCGCGCCGCCTCACCTCCCCGCCGCCGGATCCGGCCGGGAGAGGCCGGGGCGACCTCCCCCTCGCCTCCCCGCCCCTCCGTCAAGCTCGCGGGAGCCGAGGGAGCTCGCCGGACTTGCCTCGGGCCGCGTGCCTGCCGAAACCCTAGATCTGTCCCGGAGAGGTTGTGTTTTTCTTCTAAGTCCCAAAAATTCCAGATCCAAGTGCTCATGTTCATAGCCTCGTAACTTTGCATCCGTAGCTCCGATTCATGCATATAGCATATCAAAATGTTCATCTTAGAGAGTACATCATTTCATTCCATTGCATCATTTTCATTTGAGTGTATCTTGATGCCCGAAATGCTGTTAGAAGAGGGCTACTTGAGATAATTGTCAGATCTGCTACTCCATTTAGGTTTTTGTCATTTTTGGCCATGATTAATGTGTGCATGATATGCCCTGATGCTCTACATATGTTTTGTTAAGGGTTTTGTCATCTTTCCAGAGGTGCAACCCATGTATTTTTGTTATGTGTGTGGTGACTAGCACAAGCTTGCAAAGTGGTGCACTTGTTAATTCTGTTTTCAGAGACTTAGCATTTCCACTAAGTCCTTCAGCTGTTTTTTTCATATTGCCATATGTTCATGCTGTTTCCTAGTGATCCGTGCCTCTTTTGAGGATGCTCAGTAAGGATGTTTTGTTAATCTTGTAGTGCTCTATCCATCCATGTATTTGTTTGCATTTATGGAGCACCCTAGCTTGAGTCAATCGAGCTCTACTTTTGCTACTTTGTGAATCTGGGCAGATTGTCAACTTGTTTGCAATTTTGCCGATGATGTTGTAGTTGATCCGTGCATGCTATGCTTTTGTTCTTGCCATGTCTAGCTTGCATTTTGTGTGTTATTGATGGGTGTATGCTTAGTTTTTCATGACTTGCTCCGTATTGAGTGCATCAAGCTCGTAAACATGCCTACTTGATATCTGTTTTCAGCATGTGCCAGTTTTCACTAAGTCTGAGAACTGATTATGTTTTTGCCATGTTCACATGCTTGCAATTGTATTTTCTGGTCCTTTTTGGCTCAAGGTCACTAAGGGGATTTTGTTAAGCTCTTTGAGTAGCTCCATGCCATGCTTTACTTTGCCATGTTCAGGTCCTGTAGCATGTAGTTTTGTTGCTCCGAAGAGTGCTACCTGATCTGAATTTCCAGACAAGTGTTAATTTCACTAAGTCTGAAACCTGTTTGCCATATGCATTTTTGCCATGCTTGTTTGAACCTGTTAATGGATGAATTGGACGTAGCTCAGTGCTAGACTTTTGTTAAGCATCATGAATGCATCCCTGCCATGTATTTTGTTGTCATTTTTGAGTGCTGTAGCATGTTCATCTCGTTGCATTTAGATGGCTACTTGCTGTAAATCGCAGACCGGTGTCATATTTGAATCGCTTGCCATTTCCAAACCGTAACTCCGAATCCGGTGTTCTTTATATCATTTTCAAGCGATTTCATCTCTTATTTCCATTGGCACACTTGGATTCCTAAGTTGAGGCCAGGATCATGCATTCCCTGTCATATCTTGCATATGCATCCCGCATCGCATCCCGCATAGCATATCATCATTGCATCATATTGTTTGATCCTTGCACGTGGTTGATTGTGTCCTTGTTGCTTATTTGTCTTGTTTGGGTAGAGCCGGGAGACGAGTTCGCTAACGAGGAGCCCGTTGAGTTTGCTTTCGAGGATCCAGTCAACTCTGACAACTTTGCAGGCAAGATGATCATACCCTCGAAATCACTACTATCTTTGCTATGCTAGTTTGCTCGCTCTTTTGCTATGCCAATGCTACGATGCCTACCACTTGCTTTCAAGCCTCCCAAATTTCCATGTCAAACCTCTAACCCACCTTGTCCTAGCAAACCGTTGATTGGCTATGTTACCGCTTTGCTCAGCCCCTCTTATAGCGTTGCTAGTTGCAGGTGAAGATTGGAGGCCGTTCCTTGTTGGAACATTTATTTACTTGTTGGGATATCATTATATTGCCATGTTATCTTAATGCATCTATATACTTGGTAAAGGGTGGAAGGCTCGGCCTCTCGCCTAGTGTTTTGTTCCACTCTTGCCGCCCTAGTTTCCGTCATATCGGTGTTATGTTCCCGGATTTTGCGTATCTTACGCGGTTGGGTTATAATGGGAACCCCTTGATAGTTCGCCTTGATTAAAGCTTTTCCAGCAATGCCCAACCTTGGTTTTACCATTTGCCACCTAGCCTATTTTTCCCCTGGGTTTCCGGAGCCCGAGGGTCATCTTATTTAACCCCCCCCCCCGGGCCAGTGCTCCTCTGAGTGTTGGTCCGAACTAAGCTGCCTGCGGGGCCACCTCGGGGAAACTTGAGGGTTGGTTTTTACTCATAGCTAGTCTCATCTGAGTGTGCCCTGAGAACGAGATATGTGCAGCTCCTATCGGGATTTGTCGGCACATTCGGGCGGTGTTGCTGGTCTTGTTTTAACCTGTCGAAGTGTCTTGAAGAACCGAGATACCGAGTCTGATCGGAACGTCTTGGGAGGAGGTCTATTCCTTCGTTGACCGTGAGAGCTTGTCATGGGCTAAGTTGGGACTCCCCTGCAGGGATTTGAACTTTCGAAAGCCGTGCTCGCGGTTATGGGCAGATGGGAATTTGTTAATGTCCGGTTGTAGATAACTTGAACCTTAACTTAGTTAAAATGAATCAACTGAGTGTGTTACCGTGATGGCCTCTTCTCGGTGGAGTCCGGGATGTGGACACGGTGTTGGAGTAATGTTTGTGCAGGTTGCTCTCTAGTTTCTCGCTCGTGCTTTGCCTCCTCTTCTCGCTCTCTTTTGCGAATGAGTTAGCCACCATACTTGCTAGTCGCTTGCTGCAGCTCCACATATTTTACCTTGCCTTACCTATAAGCTTAAATAGTCTTGATCGCGAGGGTGCGAGATTGCTGAGTCCCTGTGGCTCTCAGATTACTATTACACCAGATGCAGGGCCTGATGATTCCGCTCCAGGAGACGCTCTCGAGCTCAAGTGGGAGTTCGACGAAGACCCTCAACGTTACTATGTTTCCTTTCCTGATGATCAGTAGTGGTGCCCAGTTGGGGGTGATCGGGACCGTGTCGCATGTTGGGTTATCTTTTATTTTGGCGCCGTAGTCGGGCCATGAGTGTTTGGATGATGTAATGTTATTTATGTACTTGATTGACGTGGCGAGTGTAAGCCAACTATGTTATCTCCCCTTTATTATTCATATTACATGGGATGTTGTGAAGATTGCCTAACTTGCGACATATGCCTTCAATGCGATTATGTCTCTAAGTCGTGCCTCGACACGTGGGAGCTATAGTCGCATCGAGGGTGTTACATTACCGGCACGTTTCAAGGAGTTAATCCCGTCAGCAGCCGTCCTAAGGGAAAGATCACGCTGCCGGTAACATTCGGTGGAGAATTGAACTACTGGACTGTGAAGATTGTGTTTGATGTGGTCGACCTCCCCCTTCCACAAATGGGATTCTTGGACGCCCAGCCCTGGCTAAGTTCACGATGGCATCCCACTATGCTTACAACACACTGAAGATGCCTGGGCCACCAGGAGTCATCACCGTCCCATCAGATGAGAAGGATGCAGTCATTTGTGTGGACAAGATGTACCGGTACGCAATTGCCACAAAGGCAGCGCCAGCGGTAGTTCTCTCTACGAAAAGCAAACGAAAGAAGAGAGATTGTAGGAGCTCCGCCAAAGAGTCCAGGAAGCGTTCCCCCACTGAGTGCATGACACCCGTTGACGATGTGTCGGAGTGTTCCAATAGCAATAGATCCAAGGTTGCTGCACCCCAAGTGAAGAAGGTCCTGGTAGGGCGGGCTGGCATTGATGGTACCTTCAATATCAGCGCCACCCTCAATGTCAAATAGGAAAGTGCGCTCATTGCCTTCCTATGGGAAAATATCGATGTGTTTTCCTGGCAACCATCTGATATACCTGGTGTTCCCAGGGAGGTAATCGAGCACCACCTTGTTGTGTGCCCACATGCCCGACCTGTCAAGCAGAAAGTCTGGAAGCATGCCTTGGGGAGGCAGTAGTTCATTGCAGAAGAGATCAAGAAGCTTGAGGTAGCTGGTTTGGTCATAGAAGTGTTGCATCCCACATGGTTGGCAAATTTAGTTGTAGTCCGGAAGGTTAACGGGAAGTGGAGGCTTTGCATAGATTTCATGGATCTCAACAAAAGCTTTGCCAAAGGATCCATTTCCCTTGCTGTGCATTGATCAGATTGTGGATTCCACTTCAGGTTGTGATTTTCTCTCCGTTCTGGATGCATATTCTGGGTATCACCAAATCTTCATGTCCAAGGAGGATGAAGAGAAGACGTCGTTCATTACTCCATGTGGTGCGTACTGTTTTATCTGCATGCCATTCAGATTAAAGAGTGTCGGGTATACCTTTGCAAGGGCAATCTAGATTGGTTTTGAGCCAAAGTTGGACATAAACACATAATCCTATATGGATGATATTGTGGTCAAGACCAAGGATAAGGCCACGCTTATTCAAGATTTGGAGGAGTCGTTTGCTAGTCTGCGCAAGATCAATCTGAAGCTCAACCCAGAGAAGTGTGTATTTGGTGTTCCCTCCGGCAAGTTGCTTGGGTTCTTTGTATCCCATCGCGGGATCAAAGCCAACCCCGACAAGATCAAGGCCATCTAGCAGATCCAAGCACCAATGGCAGTTAAGGATGTGAGGCATCTGACAGGATGTGTTGCCGCACTGGGCAGATTCATCTCCAAGTCTGTCGGGCGCGCCCTACTATTCTTCAAAATTTTGACGAAGGCAGGTCGTATGAAGTGGACCCCAGAAGGAGATGCAGCTTTGCAAGATTTGAAGGCCTACTTGTCCTTTGTGCCTACCTTGGTTGCTCCCAAACCCTAGGAGCCGTTGCTACTATACATGGCGGCAACCAACCAAGTGGTCAGTGCGGCCATGGTAGCGTAGCAAGAAGTGGATGAGCCAGAAACTGAGCAGAGACTGATAGAATCAGAGAAGGATCAGGAAAGCAATGAGCACTACAACGAGAGCAACCCCAAGGATGTGGCAAGGAAGAAGGTGGGGCAGCGCCTAGTGTACTTCGTCAGATCCCTATTACAGGGGGCTAGATCGAGGTACTCTGGCATGCAAAAATTGATCTTTGGTCTCGTCATGGCCTCAAGGAAACTGCGTGACTTCTTCCAAGACCATGAGATCACGGTTGTCACTCGTTTCCCGTTCCAAAGGGTACTCCGAAACCCTGAGGCTACCGGCAGAATAGTGGAGTGGGCTTTGGAGTTATCCAGCTTTGGTTTGAAGTTTGAGAGCACATCAACTATTCAGAGTAGGGTGTTGGCAGAGTTTATCGCAGAATGGACGCCAACGCCTAATGAGGAAGTGACAGAGACAGTTATCCCCGGCAAGGACTCGCCCCAAGAACGGATTATGTATTTTGATGGTGCTTTTTTCCAACAAGGTGCTGGAGCTGGCGTGCTTATTGTTGCCCCCTCCCGGGAGCACTTGAAGTATGCCATCCAAATTCATTTTTCCCGGGAAGAAGCAAGCAACAATACAGCGAAGTATGAAGGGCTCCTTGTCGGGCTAAGGATTGCAGCTGAATTGGGAATTAAGAAGCTGATCATTCGAGGATATTCACAGCCTGTGGTGAGACAAGTCAACAAGGATTATCAAAGTCAATTGATGGAGGCATACGTCAAGGAAGTGAGTAGATTGGAGGAGCACTTCGACGGATTGCAAACAGAGCACGTACCCCCGTGGAAAAACAACAAAGCTGATCATCTGCCAAAGTGTGCTGCGCAAAAGCTTCCTATGGAACCAGGGACTTTTGTTCTCCATCTCACTTAGCCCTCCGTATCCCCAGCAACAATGGCCCGGAAAAGGATAAATTTGGACACCTATAAGCATCTCTCGGTAGAGCCGTCCGCTCCTGGCAGAGACCCTGCCGGAAACAACTCCTCACAGCCTGCCGGACCACCCCCTCCAGCCGGGTCCACAAATGCCGTGAATGAGGCATGTGCTCCCAAAATAGAGGAGGTGCTGCAAGTCCTCGTTGATGAGCCCCAGGCTCCAACTTGGGCAAGGCACATTGTCCACATCTTCCAAACCGGAGAGCTTCCGGGCGACCAAGATGAAGCAGAAAAAGTAGCCCGGAGGGCGAGTATATATCAGTTTGTCGATGACACTCTGTACATAAGGAGGCCCAACGGTGTGAAATTGAAGTGTGTCTGCTGGGAAAAAGGAAAGGAACTGCTGGCTGAGATTCACAAACGAATGTGCGGCTCCCACATTGGATCATGGGCATTAGTTGGGAAAGCATTCCGACAAGGATTCTATTGGCCCACGGCCCTCCAAGATGCAGTCGAGCTAGTCACGAAATGTGAAGCCTGCCAGTTCCATTCCAAGAAAACACACCTGCCTGCCCAAGATCTTCAAACAATCCCTCTATCATGGTCATTTTCGGTCTCGGAACTCGATATCCTCGACCCCTTCCCCCGAGCGATCGGGTGCTTTGAATTCTTGTTCATTGCTATCGACAAGTTTACAAAGTCGCCGGAAGTGACTGCCGTGAGAAAGTTAACTGCTCAATCAACTATCAAGTTCTTGAAACATTTGGTGTGTCATTTTGGAGTTCCGGCAAGGACCATTACCAACAACGGCACCCAGTTCACGAGCCGCGCCTTCAAGCAATACGTTCATGCTCTCAGATGCAAGATGTCATTTGCTTCTGTGGCACACCCCTGGAGCAATGGACAAGCTGAGAGTGCGAATACTGAAGTGCTACGTGGACTCCAGACAAGAACTTTTGATACACGGCAGAAGCACGATAGGCGGTGGATCGAGGAGCTGCCGGTGGTTCTCTGGTCCCTCAGAATGACACCAAACCGAGCTACCGGGCAGACTCCCTTCTCCCTGGTCTACGGGGCAGAAGCAGTTATCCCCACGGAACTCATTTACGGGTTGCCTCGAGTGCTTGCCTACGATGAAGTAGCGCAAGATCAGAACCGGCGTGACGACACTGTGCTACTGGAGGAGAACCGTCTCCGGGCAGCTACACGTGTTGCACGCTACCAGCAAGCCCTGAGTGGTTATCATAGCTGCAGGGTTTACGCCCAGTGTTTTGAGGAAGGTGACCTTGTCCTTAGGCGCGTTCAATCCGCCAAGGGTACAAACGAGTTGTTACCGAAGTGGGAAGGCCCTTACCGGGTAGTATGAGTAACCAGACCTGGCGCAGTCCGTCTGGTGACCGGAGATGGCACTCGGTTGCAAAACTCATGGAGTATTGAGCATCTCTACAAGTTCTACCCATAAGGCGCGGCTGTCGGGCCCTACCCAGCAGCCACCCTTTTGTACACGCCTTGCCCCGGCTGCATGTAACTCCTTGTACAAAGCCAGGGCGATGACCCCGTGCAAGATAAAATAAAGAAGCAATGTGGGGGGGCTGACCAAGATTGCATGCATGCATGAACATTCCAAGATCACTGCATAAGCATTTCATGAGCATCTGCATATGCATATAAATAGGATCGCATCCTGCATTCATTCTCATCTGCATGAAGCTGTAGGTTCCTGCTGTGAACTTGGCTTCAACATGGAGTTGAGAAGATTGCCTGGCACAGTGATCCCTGGCAAGCCAGACATATAAGTTTTACCTCTTGTCCATTAATGTTCTATAAAGCTATAACTTGTGCATAAGAAAGCTTCACCACTCTTTTGAGACTTAGGTGCTCCCATCCATGACTCGAACATTGCTTCGGTCAGGATGGTCACAGTGGCCTTGGATAAAAAGAAGTTGGCGGGGGGCTAGTCCCTTTGTGTATTACCCGGTAGACGCAGCTCTCTGGCAGACAAAAAGGGTGCCGGCGGGATAGCCTGCTGGGGAAAACTCGTTTATTTACATTAAAGAGGCATCTCACCTCTACATGGACATACACATGCACGGGTTCCCGGCAAGGTTCATCGTTTTCATTAATATGCTGACACAAGTAGAAGCATAACATAACACAAACATGGACTCGAGGTGGGCACAACTGGGATTCGGTGCCTCCCCAGGATCCGGACGGCGCTGCTCCCCAGCAAGGAGGAAGAAACCGAAGGGCAGGTGTGGATGGTGACGCTGTCGGAGGACCGGATGGGGGGCATGGAGTCACCAGCAAACATGACTCATCGGAACCATCGTCCCCATTCTTCACGCGTCGTGGGTTGCCGCTACCGTCCACGTCACTAACACCCGAAGACCTTGGTGCGGCCGTCACGTAGGACGCCATGCTCTCTGGGTTTCCCCATAGAGAGTATAGTCGTCCCTAGGAGCCCTGACGTTAGAAGTCACCGCACGTCCCGGAGACGTATATGAGAACAGGGAGCCTTCCTGCACGATAGAAGGACGGCGCCCAGGAGGAGTCAGATTCGCCCCTACTGGTGGCAAGTCTCTTCCATGACTCCTCCCCAGCGCCACGAAGGGAAGAAGAATGGGGAGCGATCGACTACCACACGCCATGCCCACTTCGAGCCTCGGCATGGTGTCTTTTGCGTCCCCTACAACTGAAGTCAAGGCCACAGGCGGCCCGGCGTCAAGCACGCCGAGATTGCCACTCCCGGCATTGTCG
This sequence comes from Triticum urartu, assembly GCF_003073215.2. Classification (NCBI taxonomy): domain Eukaryota; kingdom Viridiplantae; phylum Streptophyta; class Magnoliopsida; order Poales; family Poaceae; genus Triticum; species Triticum urartu. The sequence continues at coordinate 115,145,586 of NC_053023.1, read as the reverse complement.
CCATGATGCCCGAGTACACCTTTCTGATCCTAGGAAAGCTTCAAGATGGGGCTCGGGGGGTGGCCCAGTCTCTCTCCCCTGACATATCTAACGAGAAGAAGACACAAGAGGAAGAATGGGAGGATGAGTGACTCCACCCTCCTCCGCCCCTCCCTTTTATAGGCGGGCCGGGGAGGGGAGCCGCTCCCTCAATGGGCGGTCATCGTCCGCCTCTACCAATTCAAGACGACCGGGCCCTCACCTCGATGCTCTCCTGCGCCACGCGCCTCCGTTACCTACGCCGCGCGAGGCATGCAGCATACGTGGCTAAGGATAAGGGCGTGGTGGGAAGAGTGAGTTGGCAATTTTGACCCCGTGCGTTGAAGTCATTCACGGGCCATTATTGGAGCGTCCCCACCACTATTGCCTTTACACAATGTTCGGAGAAACCGGAAACTGGCCCAAAACAAAAGGCTACTGAAGAAGCAAAGAATACCTCAAGAGACCAGCCTCTTCAGCAACCCCGCCTGTGCACATATTAGGCCCTATGCTTGGCAGCGTGTTCGAGGCAGGCCCGGGGGCTTCGGTCGGTGCAACAAACACTGGGTCTGTTGCCCAGACTGTGCACAAGCACGGGAACAAGGTCGAAGCACTAGCCCAAGTTAGAGTATAAGAAACCAATAGATTCTAAGGACCAACATGCTGATCAGAGGGACCAAGACCAAGCCAGAGAAGCAGGATATCGTCAAGAGAAGGGCCTCCCTTGCCGGGCAGGCGAGCCCAGCATGGGGCAAGGCCACACTTAGAAGGGGACAGCCAAGGCACCCCGGCAGGGCCTGCCGGGGCTCACAGAGGCAAAACCACCTCACCAACCACTCCACCATGACCCACGTCGTCGATCAGTGTGCTGACAAGCCGCAAGATGATTAAGTGGCAGCCATATGCCACATGGAAGACATTTTCTATAGGAGAAACGCACAGATGACACCCGTCCTGCGATGTGTGAAGCGAGCAGGCGCGGAGCTAGCAAGATAGCCCGACAAGCCTTGTCGGGCAACCAATGATGTGACGTTGAGCGGTGCATTTAATGCGCTCTGTCAACCCGTAGAGTTAGGTATGATAGCATTGTTTGCTATCTAATCAGTGCATAATGACTACTTTTCCATTGTGGTGACCCCTTGATCTATAAAAGGAGGCCCATGGCAACCGTAGAAAGGGTTAGAAGGTTGGATAACTCACACCCCCATACGCGCGTAGTCACTACTACCTTGAGGCAACCCTTGCGGGCAAGTGTACTACGCTCCACCACCACCTTTCCACCATCAATCCACCAAAGAAGGTGTAGGGTTTTATGCCTTACGGTGGCCCAAACCTGGGTAAAACTTCATGTGTGATCTCTATCGTGCTGCCCCATGCTCGTATGGTCTTTGTGCAACGCAACGTCCCCCTCCTGAATGAGCAAGGGGCGTCCTGGTCCCATATGCTCCCTAATTGACATGCCAAATCTTACATTGAAGGCGA